>NC_056744.1:357658327-357913327 GCF_019279795.1 Protopterus annectens
ATCATGTCCATCTCCTTCTTCAGATCAACAAAATTCAGGCCAGGTATGTTCTGAAAGTATTAGGTCTCATGGCGGCTGCCATCACACTCCTTCCTCTTGCCCATTTTCACATGCGTCTCCTTCAGTGGATGCTTTTCGCCCAGTGGTCTTTCCAATAACTTCCTATGACTCACAAGATCATGATAACTCCAGCTTGCAAAAATCATCTGTCTTGGTGGATGGTGTCCCATCAAGTCCACCAAGGCAGACCCTTTATCCCCCCCCTCCCCGGTCGCCACGGTCACATTGGACACCTCCCTGATTGGGTGGGGGTGGCATTTTCAGGGCAGGACAGTCCATGGCACATGGCAACCCTTCGAATGCCACCTGCACATAAATGTCCTGGAGATGAGAGCAGTGCTTTTGACGTTGCAAGCCCTCCACGACTCTCTTCCCCTGGGGACTATTGCAATCCAAACGGAGAATATGTCCGTAGTGTGGTATATCAACATGCAGGGCGGAACTAAGTCCTATCCCCTGTGTCGAGAAGCACTCAGACTTTGGCAATGGGCGATCTCTTCTCAGCGGTTTCTGATAGCAACGCATATCCCCGGGAAGTCCAATATCATAGCGGACAGGTTGAGCAGAGCTATTCTCATGCCACACGAGTGGTCTCTCAAACAAACTGTGACTGAAGAGATTTTTCAGAAGTGGGGCCTTCCTTGCTGCGATCTTTTTACTACACCTCAAAACAGCAAATGCCCCGACTTCCTCACCCTCTTCCCCCTTCCAGGCCATCCCCCCAGAGATGCTCTAGTCCACGATTGGCCTCGGGGACTTCTTTACGCATTTCCCCCCTTTCCGTTAACGCAAGTTATTCAGAAAGCAACCGCCTTGAGAGCAAAGATGATTCTCATTGCCCCTTATTGGCCTCGACAGATATGGTTTCCGTTCCTGCATCGTTATCTCTTGGAGCAGCCTTGGCATCTGGATCCAGTGCCAGATCTTTTGACCCATCCGTTGGGGCAGCTGCACCAATCCCTCCATTCTCTCAACCTCACTGCTTGGTTGCCCCTCTTCCATCCCTAGCCAGGCTTCCTATGATTTCAAATCCCGTCCGGGATATTATAGTAGCTTCCCTTAAATCCTCTACCAGAAGGATCTACGCTAGTAAATGGCAACGTTTTTCCTTCTGGGCAAAGGCTAGAAATATAGATCCTTTCACTGCCGCAATTCACTCGGTCTTGGATTTCCTAGCTGAAATTTTTCATTCAGGATGATCTTCTTCCACAGTGAAAGTTCAGCTGGCAGAAATTTCAAATTTTCACATAGGCCTGTTGGATGGCAACATCATGTCCCATAGGCTGTGCAAAGCGTTCCTTAGAGGTATCTTTTTACTCAAGCCCCCTATCAAAGATCCTCTGCCACAGTGGGATCTAAACTTAGTTTTATCATCTTTGATTCTACCTCCCTTTGAACCTGCAGCTTCCTGTTCACTGAAATTACTTTTTCTGGAAAACACTCTTCCTAGTCGCTATTACATCAGCTAGGAGAGTATCTGAACTTCATGCCCTATGCATTCGTCCTCCTTATTTAGTTTTTCCACAAAGACAGAGTTTCTCTCTAAGAACTAACCCCTCTTTTGTACCGAAGGTGGCTTCGCAGACCAATTTAAATCAATCAATTGACCTCCCAGTTTTCTTCCAAAATTATTCAAGCAGGGCGGAGCAAAAACTGCTTTGTCTGGACGTTCATCGCCAGCTCCAATACTATTTGGACAGAACTAAACAAATCAGGAAATCTGATCAACTCTTTTTATCTTATGCAAAGAATAAGAAAGGCCTTCCAGTATCCAAGGTAACCCTGTCTAGGTGGCTGTCTTCTGTGATCATTTGTATTTATCATCTCAGAGGTAAAACATTGCCTTCTAGGCCAAGAGCCCATTCAACCAGAGCACTAGCTACATCAACAGCCTTTCAAGCTAGACTACCGATAGACACTATTTGTGCGGCAGCCACATGGGCCTCTCCTCATACCTTTGTCTCGCATTACAAATTGGACATAGCCTCCAGAAACAGGGCAAAATTTGGTTCCACCGTTCTCAAGAGTCTGTTCCAATGAGCCACCCAGGATGAAGGTGCTAGGGACGCGGTCCCATCCAGCAAGAATGAAGGCGAGATTGACAACTTAACATTGAGAAGTTATGTACCTACCATAACATTCCATGTTAGTTGTCTTCTCTCGCCTTCTTTCTTGCGTCCCACCCACCATCCCCCTAGCCTGGACAGACCGAAAAGATCTTCCCTTCTTTGAAGGGTCCTTATATTCCTTTTTCACCATCTAGGTGGTCTTAGGGGTAGCTATAGCGTAGATAGCGACCTTTGGGGGGTTTATCTTCCTTCCTCCTCCTTTCCAGTTGGAGGACTATTTGGCCTATGCTGGGTTTTCAGCTTCCAAACGAGATCTGGGGAGTTACCGCCTAGCATCATGGGATATAGGGTTGCCTCGAGCCGGTAAAATTAGCTCTCGAGCTTTAGTAGTGGCCAAGTCGGAGCCGAGGTTCGGCTCCGAACCCATCCAGCAAGAAAGAAGGCGAGAGAAGACAACTAACATGGAACGTTATGGTAGGTACATAACTTCTCATTTTATATAATATATATTTATATATATATATATATATATATATATATATATATATATATATATATATATATATATATATATATATATATATATATAAAGAGATTATATATATATATATATATATATATATATATATATATATATATATATATATATATATATATATATATATATATATATATATATATATATATATATATATATATATATATATATATATATAGATATATATATATATCTATAGATATATATATATCTATAGATATATATATATCTATAGATATATATATATATATATATATATATATATATATATATATATATATATATATATATATATATATATATATATATATATATATATCTATATACACACACATATCTATATATATATATATATATATATATATATATATATATATACACATCTATATATATATATACATACATACACACATATATATATATATATATATATATATATATATATATATATATATGCATGTGTGTATATATATATATATATATATATATATATATATATATATATATATATATATATGCATGTGTGTGTGTGTATGTATATATATATATATATATATATATATATATATATATATATATATATATATATATATATATATATATGTATATACATACATATGTGTGTATGTATATGTATGAACTAAAAAATACCACGAGCCTCCCAAGGAATCAACAGTCAAACGAGGAGAGAATCAAGCTGAAACAAAAAACTGTTGAAATCACCATGAAACTAACAGGAATCCGTGCTGAAATATCCAATCTTTTATTAGGCAATAAAAATAGAAGATGAGCGCTTTCACGTGCCACCTGCACGCTTCTTCAAATCTAACATTTTGAGTTTCCAAAGCCTTTATATATCGGAATCAATTGTCTTAATTGAACTAATAAAACAATTTATAATACAAAATCCTTTGGCACCAAACAATAATAAAGAAATTTAAAGTGCTAGTCCACATTTATCAACACGACTCTACAAACAGCTTATAAACAGTGACTAAAACATGCTCATCCAAAATAACTGCTCATCCAAAATAACTGCATCATAACGAGTAAAGATTTGAACATCATAAAACTGTTCTAACAAATATAAGTAAAATATATATAAAAATATATGTACTTATAAGTTAAACCAAAAACAGATCATATGACAACTATTATAAAAACATCTAGCATGAAAACCTATCAAATTACTGGTATGATAATATTCAAATCAGAATGTGACATATATCCTAGTATGACTTAAATTGATGTCATATTAATCTTGTAAACAACTATGACTAAGATCATAAGAACTAATGACCTACTCATGACATGGAGCATAAAAATAGACATGGTACACAAGCCTACACTAAATGCTAAGATGTAAACATTATAAACAGTAAAAGCGTGTCAATCAAAGCAATATATACATATATTTACTAAATATGGCTTAAGAATGCGTCTCAAGCCAAAATGTCATACTTGACAAGGTAGTCAAATGACTACAAATCAAACTGTGTATTACTAAACATAATATATTAATAAACATTAATAGGTTCCATCTATGGACTCTGTCTTCTAACACAGGTTTTAAAGAAACATAATGATTCAAACCTGGTGGTAAATGTGCCCCTGACCTAAAAATCCACTCAAGTTCAAGTCTGGCCAAATTCAAATTGTCACCTTGTCTCAGACTCTGTGCAACCACTTGTAAAACCCTGAAATTAAAACTATGATCAGTATATACATTAACATGTCAAGGCGTTCAACTCATTCTTTTTTCTAATATCGTAAATGTGGTTATAGATCCTCTCTTTGAATCTTCTTTTTGTTAGACCTATATAGAACGCATCACATTGTAAACATGTAGCCAAATATACCAGATTGATTGTGTTACAATATGCATAAAATCTAGGTTCAAACTTGAAAAAACCAAGAGGATGTTGAAATACTTGTGTTACTGTGATATATTGACACATCTTACAACTCCCACAGGGAAAACTCCCTTTGTCTGGTCGGTCTGACCGAGGGACATGTCTGATCTTATTATAATCACGGCTACAAATTAGCTTAAGATTGTCACAGTTCTTAAATACAAATCGAGGTCTATCTCCCACTATGCTTCTAATAGGATCGTCCATAGTCAGGACATTCCAATGCCTACCAATAATTTTCTTAAGTTCTATGACATCATGGGTATATTTCATTGTATATCTCAACTTACTATTGTCACGAGATCTATACTGTGAAAAATGTGAAGTGCACTGAGACTGTTGGATGTTATTATTTAAACCCTCTATATGTTCTGTAGTAAAATCAAGCAATCCTAGGGTTGTGTTTTTTATAAATCTGACCAAACTGTGATCATATCCCCTGTCTAAAAATAGTTGTTCCATGTCATCAGCCTCCTTCAACAAACTAGCATTGTCTCTACATAATCTAGTTAATCTAATAAATTGTTTTTTAATGATGCCCGGAAACATATGTCTGGGATGCATACTATTGTAACACAATAAAGTGTTTTTCCAGCATGGTTTCCTGTATAAATTCGAAACTAATTTATTGTAATTGTTATACATAAGATTGACATCTAAGAAACTGATATTATCCTCTGAGTATTCAGCTGTAAACCTCAAAAACTCTGTGGTAGACTCAAGATAATATAAAAAATATGTGTATATATATATATATATGTATGTGTGTATATATATATATATATATATATATATATATATATATATATATATATATATATATATATATATGTGTATATATATATATATATATATATATATATATATATATATATATATATGTGTGTGTGTATATGTATATATATATATATATATATATATATATATATGTATGTATATATAGATATATATATATATATGTGTGTGTGTGTGTGTATATGTGTATATATATATATATATATATATATATATATATATATATATATATATATATGTATAGTTTAAAATGTCTCTATTTTTTTTTTGTGTATTAGTGCGATCTCGGAGTTAGAATATATAAGTAGTGGGGTGTAGGGGGGTTTGCCCCCCCTGCGTACATATAGTGTAAGGCTTGTAGTTTATGTGGGTTGTATGGTGTGCGTGTTGTGTGGTGTATGTGTTCTTTATGTTTTGGGGTTTTTGTTTTCGTGCTTGTGGGTTTCGGGATTTTTGTTTCGACTTTATAATTTCGAGTTACTGACTTTTGAGCATTCGGTATTCGATATTATGAAGGGGAACCATATATATGTAAATATTTATATATATATATATATATATATATATATATATATATATATATATATATATATATATATATATAAAACATGCACACACATATAGATATACATATAGATATACATATATGTATAGATATGTATAGAAATATACACACAGAATAATGACGTGTGTCTAATATGTGTTATATATATACATGCACATATATTAAGATAGAGGGATAGATATAGAGATAGAGGTATAGATATTTATTTATTTATAGAGCGGTAATGTGTCCCTGCCACAACCGGGGTACTTTCTTGTGTAGTTCTGTCATATTTCTATGATAACATCTAAACTGAGTGCATGATTTTACTATTCATTATATTTTTGATAGAAATGTGTGCTTTTACCAAGCTGTTGAGCTTTATTTTGGAATTCCTTTTTATAGTAAAAGCTTTTCCAGCACTGTGTTACAGTACACTAAAATATACTGTGTTGTGTTGACAGTTGTGTAATTATTGTGGTTCCTTAGACAGCAGGGTTACATGTTGCCGATTATGCAAGAAAGCCTGTTTCTTAGCTGTTTCTGTAATGTGCTGAACAGCCTGAAAGGTAATGGTGCTGCAGAACTCAGAAGTTTGGCCTTAGACAGGTAGGTTATAATGAGGCAGTCCTTTATCCAGATGTACTGCATCTAGTTACAAAGCTGTAGTTGGAGATGGCAGAGTTTTCTAATTAATTAATGTTATTTATTTTCTCCCCAGCATCAGTGACTTGCTTTCATGTTCCCTGTGCTTGGCCATCTGATGCTTCCTCATTTAACTCCTGCTTGATGTCCTTCCTCAAATGTGAGACCTGCAGTCACATGTTGTGCACACTCATGCTGACATGCATGATATACTGGGATACATGTCCCTCCCCATGTACATGTGTACCCTTCCTCAGCCTTCACCACAGAGTGGTAGAGTGCTTGGAAAATTGTACGGGCTCGCATCTGAAGTAGAGGTGCTGGCTATTAGCCACTCAAACCCCTGCCCCCCAGGATAGCTATTCATTTTCCTGGGTAGCCAGTTAATTCTGGTAGGTACTCTGACAATATACTACTTGGCCTGGCTCAGCATGACTTAAATATTGCATATGAATGCAGGTGAGTAAACCTGAAGCTGGAGGTATTTTTTAGATTTTGTAAGCAAGGATCATAGTGGTAAAAAAAAAAAAAAACACACACACACAAAATGCTGGTTAAGTAACGTTTTCTACTTCTCATTTCAGGTATTTCAGGCTGTGCTGAGCATCGCCATGGAGAAGAGTGGTAGCATCCAGCTGGAAATTCCTGACTTCAGCAACTCTGTCTTGAGCCACCTCAACCAGTTAAGAATGCAGGGCCGCCTCTGTGACATCATTGTGAACATACAAGGCCAGACCTTCCGTGCCCATAAGGTGGTTCTTGCAGCTAGTTCTCCCTACTTCCGCGACCATATGGCCCTGAGTGACATGAACACCATATCAATCTCTGTCATCAAGAACCCAAGTGTATTTGAGCAGCTTTTGTCTTTCTGCTATACAGGTCGCATTTGTCTACAGCTGGCAGACATCATTAGCTACCTCACAGCTGCCAGCTTCCTACAAATGCAACACATCATAGACAAATGTACTCAAATACTAGAGAGCATTCATTTCAAAATTAGCATTGCCGATGTGGAGGCCGAATTAAATCAAAGTCGCCCAAAGCACCAAGAAAGGGCTCCCCAGGAATCAAACAGAGTAACGCAAAGCCTCAACCGCTCTTTGAGTCCCCGCCACAGTACCCCCAGGGGTAGCCGTAGGAGTCAGGCTACAACAGTTCTTGACATCCGAGAGCTCAGTCCTCCAGAAGAGTCCACAAGTCCACAGATTATTGAGCATAGCTCTGATGTTGAAAGCAGAGAGCCAATCCTTCGGATTAATCGTGCAGGACAATGGTATGTCGAGACAGGAGCTCAGGAACATGGAGGTCAAAATGACGACGATGTTAGGATACTAGGAGGGGTTAGGATTAAATCTGAAAACCTAGAAGAGTGGTTGGGAATGGAAAATCAGCCATCTGGTGAGGACGGCAGCAGTGCTGAAGAGGTCACAGCCATGGTAATCGATACTACTGGACATGGGTCATTAGGACAGGAAGGATATTCACTTGCCTCCTCTGGAAGCAAGGTTGCCAGGCCATCTAGTAGTGAAATGGACAGGTAAGAATTTAACCCTTTTTATGTTTGTCAGTGTATTTAGAATGGTGATTTCTGAAAACACTAGTGAACTCAGTACATATGTGTAATAATCCACTTTAAATTGTTGGCATTTTGGAGGGAAGTGGCTAGCCTATACCATGTGATGAGGCAGTGCATAGTTTAGGAATAAAAGCTGCCATTGGACTGACTGATGTTTTGTTATGATATATGACTATATATCTTGAGGGCTACCAAAAGAAGCTTGTTTTATTGCCTGTCATATATTTTTAATTCATTTTTAAATGTTAAATTTCTCATAGTTATAAATAGTTAATTTGTAGTTGTAGATTCACCTGAGCATTTATTGAAACAAAATAATATTTAATGTGTTATGCATAATTTTAACTTTCACTTAAAGGATACAGTTGTTTTAGTACCTGTTTGGAGACAAGTATGAACTTTTTAGGGGGCACTAAAATAAATCATTACTTCTTCTTCTGCAGTCTTCTGGGTACAGATAGAACAGGAAATGTTGCCTTCCTCTAAGGGATCCAACATGGATTTCATACTAGTTGTGTCATATAGGCAGTTGTCTAACTTACTTGTGTATTAATTTTTGTTCCACATCTCGTTCTTTTCTGTGTTTGGAGTGTTGCAAACTTGTATCTCAGTGGAAGAATTTCTGCTGCATAGTCTGTTTTGTCTTCATTTTTGTGAAGTGGCTAGTTTTTGCTTTTATTTTTTCTATTGTTTAAGTTTTCACTGAGGGCGACTTAATTTGCTTGATTCATTCAAGTATGATAGACTGTCCCAATGATTTCAATTCTTGGTGCCCTCCCACTTTTTTGCGGGCGAGTGTAATGTAGAAAAGTCGTGGCACATTAACAGGCTGAAAATTTAAAGTCAGATTTCAGCCTTTTTTAATAGAGAAATTGTTTAGATCTTTGGCAAGGAGTTTAGAGAAAAAAGTAAATGGTACCATATATAAAAAGAGGGTCTTTGCAGTCAGCTACATTTGTGGAAGACACGTAATGAATCCTAAAGACTGGTTCAAGAAGGCAGTGTTGTAGTTGTAGATTATGACCTCAAAAAGGTCCTTTTGGAAGTCTGATCCAAAATGTTATGCCTTTTAAGCCTGGTCAGCTTTTTAATGCTTTCAATGACTCTGAGATCTTATGCCAATACATAATTTGCTGTATGCCCTGATAAGCTGTGACTGAAAAAAAAACTTTTATGTTAGATTATACTGTCTATATATGGCTATATTGTTATTGTCTCTTGTCCCCTTATCCATGTTCAGTAAAATGGATACCCAGTAGAACTCGGATTTCATCTTAAAAGGACGTATAAGCGCAAGTAAGATAACTTCTTGAACATCTACTGGTTAAAGGAGAACCGCACCCATAGACTCAAAAAACATGTTTATTTCATCATGGTTTGGTGTTTCCTACATTTTCACACCACTCTGGGACTATTTACAGGTTTTTAAATACTTTTATACATAATTTCTGAGTGTGACTACATGGGGTCTGGCATCTTGAAATAATTCTGATTGTTTAGTATGCCTTTAGGTATACCAAAATGCAGTGTTCGTCTGTAAAAAGTTACATCACGCAGGCCTCTTTCTTCCTAAAGCTCCTGTCACTGCATTGATTTTACGTGCATACACTGCTGTCTTTGTCAGTTTTAAGTACCATTTCATGCCATTCAGTGACTACTTAAAACACAAAGAGTGAAATGCCACATAACAGACTTTCAAAGTGATTTTACTGTGGCTTCCGTTTAGAATGGCTAAACTGCATTTTTTTTGTGAAGCCTGAGTTGTACTATGAGTTGTTACTTGCTGTGATTAACAGCTCACAGCAGGAGACTTGACTCGTGTACTGTTTCCTTGTTCTAGCCTTTACTTTCTGTATGGTTAGGGGAAGGACCAGGGAGCTGTGACATCAAAGCATGGGTGGGTTTTTAGGACAGTCATGGTGATGTCAGTTTGGGGAGGCAACTGGACAGAAAACTAGCTACATTCAGCGGCATTGATGACATCAGTGAATTGGAGACTGTAGCAAGGGTGGGATAAAGGATGAAAGTTTTTTTGAAAGTGAAATCACCATAGTACATTAACGTAATTTTCTAGTGGGAAAAAAAAACAATTTAAAATATTTTAAAAGCTGTGTTTGTTCATAGCAGGGACAATGAATAGGGAGAAAAAGGACAGAAGTTGAACATTTAATAACGGGCTTTAGCATCTTGAAGGGCAACGGTGGAATTCTGACAGTTTATTTTCCACAGAAAGAATGACTTTTGCCATGAGTACTGTTTTTGAGAGGTTAGGTTCTGTTCTTCCACACAACAAGGTGTCCTCAGATGTCCTCTTGACATATGCAACATTAACCCCCCCCCACACTAGACATCAAGAATGCTCACAAGATTGTTGGTTTCTGTGTCTGTACCAACATCTGTGCCAATTAAATACAAACGAGGCATGTACCTTTGTTAGTACTGATGTTGGGCCAGTGTTTGGTCATCCTAAAAAGTAATTATGCAAATCAAAGTATGCTGAGTCTTGAGCCTCAAGTTTCTTTATGGGAGGAGCATGTATTTATCCCACTATCAAAGGCTTTTATTCTGTTTAATAAATTGACAGATGCAATAGTGCTCCTTTCATCAAAGAAAACTTGCAGACCGAAGTATGTCAGAGCTTAGGATAAAACTGTCTATACCTGTATTGGTAGTGGTAGTAAGGTCCGTGGGTAAGGAAAAATACATTCACATCCTTCTGTTTCAACTGTAGGAGTTGAAGTAGTTTAGTTTTTCAGCTCTGCATTTATCCCCAACATTATTACCTTTCAGACTAGGAAGCTTCTTTATAGTTCTTTGGCTGTCCACCACAAAGTGAGTTGTTTTTAATGGGAGGGGGTGAATGCTGTAAAGGAGAATATTAACTGCCCAAGAAAATGTCTGTCTTCAGCAAAGAGGAAGCTGTTGTCATGATGGCCGAGCAGTCTAAGGTGATGCTTCCAGGTAGCAGTTTCCCTGGGAAGTTTGGGTTTGAATCCCACTTCTGACAAAGGAGTTGTGACTTACTGCCTCTCTGTCTCTCTGTCTCTCTCTCTCTCTTCTGTCTGTTTCTCTCTCAGGTTGTGGAGATGCCTTCCCAAGCTTATGATTCAAAGGACTGTGTGAAAGCAGTTTCTAGAGGCACTACAAAAAGGTCTTCTCAGCTTAAAAGCGCATAAAGAAGCCATTACTAGATCTGTCAGAAAAAGGTCTTCTCTGACTAAAAAGGAAAAACATTAGGGCAACAATCAGAGGTGTGCAAAATTGGAGACTCTGGTGCAGGGGAAGTGTGCTCTTTGGCCCATAATTGAAAGTTGCTAGTAAAAAAACATACAGCTGCTTGGTGGTCTAGTGTATTCCTTATAGGGTAAGTTTGCTTTGAACAATGGGGAGCGGTTGGCATAATGCTTAAGGCGTTTACCTGATGGATACAAGGTAAAGGTAAAGGATTTGATTCTGACCTCTGGTTATTGGCTAGGGTTGTAATAGTCTGATTTAGCTTATGAAAGTATTTGTTAAATTTGTGTGTGGTTGTTAGTATAATAGCTAATTTAATAGAAGGTCAGAAAAGCATTGTAAGATCTTGCAATATGTATGTGTAGCCATTATCTTTTCTTATGGGAGTTGGAAGTTGGCATAATGGTTAAGGTGTTTATCTGAGACACAAGATGCAAGGTTTGATCCTATCGTTTTGAGGGAAATTGGTTAGGCATAATGGGCCCAGAAGGGCAGCTAGCCTAATTCTTATATACGAACCTATATGTACTGATTTTAATTGTCTGTGGAAAAAAAATTCCTCCATTGTTAAAAACACCTGAAGAAAATGCCATCCTGAGTCCCATGCACTTACTGCCATGTCTTTTGATCTGTATGTAATCCTGATGAGGGTAATTTATAACGTTGCTTCATTTTGAAGTCTAATTCTGCTAGTTTAGGTATTTCTGTTTCCTCTTATATTCCTAGTACATCCTCTGAACCTCCAAGGATTCTCCCTTTTAGCAGAGAGGAATGGTTGTTATATGGTTAGACATGGTAATAAGGTTTATACTCGCACCTTGGACATTGGGGCCAATAATTGTCTAGCTTTCATGCTGTTTTACGAGAACATATTTTGGATTATAAACAGAGGAGATTTAGGTTTCTTTTCTCTCTAGACTATGATTCTAAAGTTGTTTTTAGGTACCAGAAACTACCTGTACTTTACAAGAGTTTAATTTCCTTGCCTAAGGAAGACCCCACCCACTTAAGCTCAACTTTTCATATACTTCTGCCGAGGAATTTGTCTCTGCCTGCATGACATACCACAGCTGGAGAGACATCTGTAGTTTTACCTGTCTGGTACTGCCCACAGTCTTGTATAAGCAGTCAGTCAGCTGCTATTTAAAGAAATAAAGGCATGAAACTGTCTATTGCAGACACACAGTATCTGTTTATTTCACTTAGTTGATAGGTTCTCCCTGCAGAACAGTTCTGATTTTGGCAGTTTGTCCGGGTGGGTGGTGTTGAAGGAATGAAAAATGAAGAGATGTCTTCTTATTTTTATAAGAAAGTATTTTCTAGCTTTGTCTCTTAAAGTATCACAGCTTTCTGTGACATTGTCATCTTAATGTCATGTATGAAGTAGTTATTAATCATTTGATTGTGCAGGACAAGCTGTACCATCATCTCCGTTTGTGACAACATCCTACTTTGGCCATCAAAAAGATGGCAATCCTAATAGATGACCAGATACAGTGATCTGCTTGCAAGTGGTATTCTGTAAATGCAACAGATTTATAGAAAGTAGTGTTAGTGCTGCGCATAGAACTACAGATTGTTCATGTTCAGGGGCTGTGCTGCAATATTACAAAAAAGGACAGATATGTAGTAGAAGCAGGAAAATGTAATGTATTGATGGCCACTGTCACATGTGGGGGTCTTCCAGGAATCGAATGTTAGATCTGTCTGCATTCATTCACAATGAACAGTTAAAGTAACTCTGCTGCAGGACTCTGTTATACAGTGGTCTGGAAGACAGATGCCTTTCCTCTTATAATCGGGGTTTTTCTTAAGCATTGTCCAAGAATAATTGTGTTGACTCCCTGTTGGCCCAGGCAACAGTGGTTCTGTTTTTATTTTTAAATGGTTAAAGACAATTACCAGCAGTTTCCTCACAGGATGAACTTGCTCAGCATAGGACAGAGATTTTTTGAAATGTCCCAAATTTCTGTTTCTTCAATTCACTGCCTGTGTCCAAATTGTAATATTTTTTAACCACTTGTATTCTGAGGATATGCAGCAGGTGTTAAAGGAGGCTAAGAATCCTACTACTAGAAAGTCATTTTTTAAGTGGAAAAGAATTTCTAGTTGGTGCCAAAGTAAGAGTCAGGGTCTTTTTTGTAAGGCCTGATCATTTCTGGTTCTACAGTATATGTGTTAGACTTCTGCAAGAGTAGTACCAAGTTACAAGCTCATATTTAAGGACCTAAGAATGGGGTTGAGAGAATTCTTCTTGCTCTGGATGTCCACAGGCAACTGTGATGTGGCATTGCCAGGGCAGGTACCCTCAGGAACTCTAATCAACCATTTATTCCATAGGAAGGTAAGAAAAAGTGACAGCCTGTATCAAAACAGACAGCTTCTAAATGTTCTTACCGTAATACAGAGGATTATGATTGGGTCACCGATCGTAACTGGCTTGTGTGCTCATGACATGGAGTCAAGTCCGCGGAGGGTTCAAATAGAGTGTGAATGCATGAGAGTGAATAAATGTCAAATGTCTGTGAAAAGGTTGTGATTGGAGAGACCATCTTAACTCTTTGTAGTGCATGGAAAAAAAAGTGTGACCTAATTGTCTCAGTGAAAGTACTGCAGGTTGTTGCTGGCTTTCAAAGCTGTACAAATTTTTCTAATTCTACTGCTGCTGTTTTCTGGCTAGTACTTGCAGGTTTAAGTGCCTAGTGCAGTGGCCAATCTTAACCGCTGTAGCAGGGGTGCTCAACATTAAGACTGGGTTTTGCACTATAGAAGAGCTTAACTGATTTATCTTTTTCTGTATATTGGAGCATAATCCCCATGCTCCATGAAGTACAAAACACTTCCGTGGTAGAATCGGGGCCCACTTTACCAGGGCCTTGACTAATTCTGTGGCTTTTTGGAAAGGGATGGACTCTAGACGTACACTAGAGGCAACAATTTGGTTATCTACGCACTCATTTACCAGGTACTGCAAACCAGATACTTTTTTAGGCTCAGAGCAGGCCTTGCTAGGATTATTCTCAAGGGGCTCCAGGACTCTGCATGCGGATCCTACATCCTCCCTTTCTTTCTCTGTTTGGTGATTATGCCATATAGCTTGGGCTTCTGCAGCAGTGATCTAATGATGGACATAGTACAGTAGATGTTAGTATTGATCACTGTTCCAGTAGGAGCACCTTTCCTTCTTCCCTAATTTTGTTTCTTGTCAGGGTGCAGGTACTTTCGCCCCTAGTGCATACCTGTTTGGCAGAGGTCTGGCCCCTCTAGTTCTTAGGCAAGAAAGATGTGAAGCTTTGGTGCCCTAACCAGTATATTTTTATACTGTTGTCCTCAAGCTGTACAGTGCATAAGGTGTGTGGAAGGCATTGTAAAGCAGCTTTTCAGTAAATGCTTTGCAGGATGTTGCCACAACACAGAATCAGTCACAACGAACACAACCACTGTACTGTGGATTCCTGGTAAAGACGAATGAGCCACAAAGCGGATACTAAAAAGTCTCGCTTTTAATTTTGTGAATAACCACACAATAAAAATCATTTAGCGCTTTCATCCACACCACGGTGGACTTCATTAATTCTATCAGTCCCTTGTATACTACCCTTTGCCGCCAGCAGCCTTGGACACGGAGGGTACGAATGAGAGAGAAGACATTGGAAATAAGAGCAGGCTGTCAGAAAAAAACTTTTGATTTTTCCATCTACAATTTCGACGAGGACTTTCTTCAGACTGGGATGAGGCCTAAACGCCCTATACACACTAAAACGTATTCTACGGCAGTTACTGCAATACCCACAATCGAGGTACTGTTACTCATAGTTCCAGCCCTAGGGGCAATAGTAATAACAAACCCAAAGTGGGAAATGGTGTTAACCAACTGGACACTTTTTGTGTAAAGACATTGTATTCAGTTCCATAAATTCGCAGGAAGGTTCTGAGCGTATTACGCATAACATTATTAATGTTACTTTGAAAGACATGATTTACATGTTCGGTAAAAAGTTAAATGTTATTAATGGGATTAAAATTGACAACACATATTTGAACAAGTGCATTACACTTAATATTGTCCCTAAGGGGTTGCGTTTTTTTAAGGCACCTATGGGTGTAATTATGGATGAACGAGCTTATTCTGAATTTAACATGCTGTTTAATCAATTTGGAATTGATTACATGAAACTTTCAATTAAAAAAAAATGATTCGCGATTATGCAAGCTGTTTAAATGAGGCAGAAAAATTAAACAATAGTATTGTGAATGACTTAGTGTTTTCACAGTGGGAGGAATTGTATGAAAAACGGTATAGAGTAGCTGATAAAAAAATACAGGCAATTCATTCTAAAAAATGTAAGAAATTAAGGAGAGATATGGATAATTTTAAAAACAATGCAGTATATCCTTGGAAAGGGGAGAGGGAGAGAGAAAGTAGCAAAAGAACATACAATGACAATGAAATACATAGATACAATTATGGAGATGGTTACGGTTATGCATCAGATTGTCAGAAGGGATGGGGACATCAGGAACACCAGGGATGGCGAAAGGATTGGAGAAGGAAAAAATACAGGTCGGATTGGAATCAGGAACAAAACAGGGGAATGAGATGGAAAAAGAGAATGAGATCGGGGTAGTCCTTGATAGTATAGGAGATCAACCGTTAGGAATAGTTATATCCGCTGATGTAGTCTGTAGTTACAGTAATTTTAAGATTTACAGTAATTTTAAGATTTACAGCTACACCAACACAACAGTGGAATAAGACCATTTTACCCTATTATCTAAGGGTATGAAGTATCTCTCTACAACTAAGTTTAGCATTGTAGACACCATTGTGGAGATAAAGTTGTATCTAAGGAAGTTGAATTTAACCATTACGTTTCACAATAAGAAAACTCGGGCACCAGTACAGGGGTGTCTAAAGAAAAAAGTTCCTACAATGCCACCTATTCATCCTAATGTGGCTGTTTATGAGAAATCGGTGCTGGGTGAAACTTGCAGGCTGTAGTGTCAGACACAGAACTATGCATAACAATCAAATCATGAGCAAGATGTTTTGAATAGACTTAGAAAAGACCATAAGATAAGGGTGATGAAACCCGATAAGGGGGGGGAGGCATTCTAAACGATACTATGGAATATATTAATGTGCTGTATAACATATTACAAGAAACAGGAAATTACCAAGTATCTTTAAATGAGATCAATATAGAATACAGGAGGATTGACCTGTTTCTTGAGGAATTTCTTTTGGATAACCGTATTACTCTTGATACTTACAAATATCTTAAGGTAGAACATCCTATAATGGCAACTATAGTAGGTATACCAAAAATTCATAAGAACTTAACTAATCCCCCTTTTCGCCCTATTGTGTCCGGTAATAGATCTAAAACTTTTCCCATTGGCGTAGCCATTGACAAATGGCTAAAACACATAATACAGTAGGATACCCTATTTGATCAAGGATTCTTGGACCTTCCTAGGCAATTTAACAGGTGGTGTGTGGAAGGAGAACCTAATTTTTATAACAGTTGATGTCATTGATTTGTTTTCCTGCATCCCTAAACAACAGGGTTTGGAAAGTTTCTGTAATAGCATGATGAAATACGCCAGTATGGAATTGGACAACATATGTTTGATTATGGATCTTATGGCAATAGTATTGGATTAAAACTATATTTATTTCGAAGGTGAACACTACCAACAGACCAGGGAGGGTAGTTTGGGGGCAGCTTGTGCCCCCATCTTTGCCAACCTGGTCATGTTGGATTGGGAGAACAACCACCTATTCAATAGTCAAGACTATAAATATGTCTACCATTATTCAAGGTTCTTGGATGATTTTTTTCATATTGTGGGATGGACCATCTAACGTAGTAGAGGATTTTTTGAATGATTTAAATAGCACCAGTTCGTACTTGAAATTTACTTATTCGAGTAGTTCAGAAGGGGCAGCATATTTAGATACCTTTATTTCCAACACTGTTAGCGGATTTAAATCCCGTATTTATAGAAGGAACACTTTTTCAAACAGTTATTTGGAATACTCCAGTAACCACTCCAGGTCAATGATGAAAAATATATTCAAAGGGCAGTGCATCAGAGCAGTACGAATGACATCAACGTATAAGGATATAGTGGAGGAAATAGACTTGATAAAACTTATGTTTACATCTAGGGGATATCCTGATGATTTGTTAAATAATGTGGGGAACTGTGTAATTAGTGAATGGGGAAAAATATCCCCCTTTATTAGGAAAAGAATTGAACAAATTCAAGCAAACAGGGGCAGATAATATGGAAACACAATATAGTTGGGCATGTGTGTTGGAGTATAACCCTTATGTGAAAAATATAAAACCTATATTAAGCAGGAATTGGAACATATTAACAGCTGACAAAGAAATAGGGAAAATGGTAAGAAACACACCGGTGTTCGTATATAAAATGGGGAAAAATATTAAGAGACTATTGGAAAGTAGATGTTTCAGTATGGAGAAGAATGATCGGAAAACATGTACTAGGAAATGTGGAAGCTGTGGGCAGTGTCATGCTATTTTTGAAGGCGAAGGTATAATCCTAGAGAATATTAACAGAACTAAGATTAGTTTTAAATCAGGTAATTCTTTTTTTTTTCAATAATCAGTCTTTATTATTTTCCAATTACATAACTACACACTACTATATATATATATATATATATATATATATATATATATATATATATATATATATATATATACACACAGTATTTACATGATTGCTTCCAAAAGTTATACAGACGATATATATTAAAACAGATTATTATAAGGAAGTATAACATGAACATACCATCAGTTTTTAATATTATTACAATCAATAACTAATACCATCAGTTTTTAATATTACAATCAATAACTAATCTGAGATTGAGTCTGTCTTATAAATATATATCCTAAGTAACAGTGGATAAGAACCTCTAGGCCAACACAATATTAAAGATTTGCTCCCATATTTTAATATTATTTATGTTTTTCTTATGGTCATTGAGTAACAGTTTGTGCGCTAATATATGTCTTATAGCTAATGTTTTAAAATTTTCCCAAGATGTCTGGGTCGGGTTCAACCAATTTGAAGCTATGTATAGTTTCATTAATAAACAAATATTCATGATTATGATCTTTTTTGATTTGTCTAAATTTTCTGGGGGAATATGTAGGATCATAAATTCCCAAGAGAGTGTTGATTGTTGGTAGCCCATTTTCTGTAATTGAAGTTTTAATGAATTCCAAAGTTTAAAAATGCATTTGCAACTCCAAAACATGTGAAGTAGGTCAGCTATCTGGTCTATGCAGTATGGACAGTTAGGCGAGTTCTTGAAATCAAATTTATGAAGAGTAAGACGGGTATAATAGGCATTGTTGAATATCATCAATTGCGTAAATAATAATTTTTGTAGCGATACAGACTTTGTTAGTTTAAATGCTTCCAAGATCTTCTTATCATCAACTAATGTTAACTTTCCCCTCCAGTAATTCGATAAAAGAATATGTTTATTATACTTCATCTCTTTTATCAGTTTATATGAGGAAGTTATATATTTTTTGTCTTGTATCAGAGCTTCCCAAAGATTACGACAGATATTTAATTCCTCTTCTTTAAATTCAAAGTTATTAAAATAATTTGTAGCCAGATCTTTTAATTGTCTCATAATAATTAGATATGAAATAGGGAGACTTTTCTCTTTTAGAATATCGTGAACTGATATCCCAAGCAAGGGGTAGAAATCCAACATGATTAAATCTTTTATTAGAGGGAATTTCTGTAAGTCTATCAATTTCTTCCCTAATAATATGTTTGGGTTCTTGTGAAGTGGTTGAAATACCATCATATACTTTAATAAGTTTAATGAGGTAAAAAGATTTTGAATTGAAGTTATATAGCATTTTATGTGTTCCATTAAGTCAAATTTACTGAGTGTTCCTCTATTCAAAAAAGGTAGAGCTTTACAGTTAATTCCCACTTTAGTTACATGTCTATATGTTAAGACCAACCATTTGGGTGCCCATTTCAGACTATCCTTATCAAAGTGAATCGCCCTTAAAATTCTATTAGCATTAATTATCAAGTAATAAGTTTCAAAATCCGGTAAATCTAGACCTCCCCTATTTTTTGGAGCCATCAATTTCTCGTATGTTATCCTCGTTTTCCTAGGCTCCCAAATAAATCTCCCTAGTCCTATGTGGAGCTGTTTAAAAAATTTCCTCGTGATTCTAAGTTGTGTGGCTCTTAGTATATATAGTATTCTTGGAAGAACATTCATTTTGATAATTGCAGTTCTTGCCATCATTGGTAATTTCAGTTTACTCCATCTTTTCAAATCTAATGTTATCTGATCCCAAGTTGATTTAATATTATTTATAAAAAAAATCTCTATTGTCAGTTGAAAATATAATACCCAGATATTTTGTTCTTTCTTCCGTCATTACCTGTCCTATCAATGGTAACAATGAAAAGGGTGTAGGTGTCTTTAGTGGGAATATTTTGGATTTCTTAAAATTAAGTTTATAATTAGAGATTTTCTCAGTCTTCTACTGCTTTTAATATTTTCTCAGTGTCTGATACGGGTGTGGTACAGTATATATATAAATCATCTGCAAAAGCAGCCATATTTATCTTCATACCATATAATGTTGGGGGATTGTAAAAAAAATTTTGTTTAAGATGTAAAAATAATGGTTCCAAATAGAGATTAAATAAAATAGGAGATAATGGGCACCCTTGTCGGGTACCATTTTTAATTTGTATTCTTTTAGAGCATTCTTGATTGATAAATACATTTGTGTATGCGTTATTTTATATTTTCCTTAATGTTAAGATAAAATCCTGAGGTATATTGAAGTATGATAACATATCAAATAGATATATCAAGTTAACTCTGTCAAATGCTTTCTGCGCGTCAATTATGAGTGCATAAATATTGAAATTTTTGTACTTGGCATAGGAGATTAATGTGTGAAGCGTTAATGTATTATCAGTGGTCTGTCTTCCATCCATGAACCCCGCCTGTTCCTCTGATATTATTAGATTTGTGACCCTTTTCAGTCTATTTGCCAGAATAGATGTCATAATTTTCATGTCAATGTTCAAGAGCGAAAATGGTCTATAATTATCTGGGTTTTTAAGATCACTTTTATCTTTCGGTATCAAAATTGTCTTTGAAGCATTAAAGTGGGGATCATTAATTTTATTTTGAATTATATAATTAAATGTCTGTGGAAGTATTCTACTCAAAATGTCACTAAAAGTTTTGTAGAATTCAGAGGTCAATCCATCCGGCCCTGGGGCTTTATGTGGTTTCAGCTTCTTAATTGTTTCTGTTACTTCCTCCGCTGAAATCGGTTTAATTAAATCCCTATGAGACACATTATCAATACTCGGGAATGTGATCTTCTGTAAGAAATCTTTCCTAACTTTGTCTGATAAAAATATCTGCTGATCACCATATACCTGATCAAATATTGTTTCAAAAGTATTCATAATATCTGCCTTATTAGTAGATGTTCTATTGTTATAACATATTTCTGGTATTAATAATGTTGATTTCGTTTGGTTAATAATTCGTGCTAGTGCTTTTGAGGGAGTCTGAATATGATTCACGTATTTTACTAAATTTCTCTGTTCATAAAATGATAGTTTGCTATTAAGTAATAAAAACAAATCTTTTTGATATTTTAATAAGTCTGTTTCTGTTTGTTTATTGTAGTTCCTCATTAACTCCTGATCTAGTAACTTAATTTTGGTTTGTAATTCTTGTAGTTCCTTATTTTGCATTTTTTTATAATATGTAGCTTTCTGAAGGAAAATCCCTCTTATTTGGGCTTTAGTTGTAGCCCATTCTATATCAACAGGGTGTCTGTTTTTGAGGAGGTTCTGGAGTAACTGTTTGAGTGTCTCTTTAACTTCTTTCAATATGTCATCTTTCCTTAGTAAATATGGATTTAAAGACCAATTATATCCTCGAAGTCTCCTATTACTCATATTATTATTGTTTAATGTTAATGTAATCTTTGAGTGGTCCGATAGTTGTCGTGCTTGGGTAGAAACACATGGGTCAGCCGCAATCAGTACTTCTGAGATAAAAAAAAAATCAATTCTTGACCACATTTTATGGCAGCTTGAGTAAAAAGTAAAATTCTCTGCTTTCATATGCGTATGTGTATGTTTAAATGGGTCATATAATTTAAAATTGGTTTTAAATTCTTTCAATGCTAACATTGCCTGTTTATTAAAAGCTTTAGATGAACCGAGTTTATCTAATTTGGGATCTTGATATGAATTCCAATCCCCTCCCATTAACATATAACCGTTATTATATTGTTGTAAGATGGAGTAAAGTGAAGTTATAAAATGGTGCTGATTAGTGGAAGGGGCGTATATATTCATAAGTACTATGGGTTTATCATAGAACTTGGATACCAGAATCACTAAACACCACCGTCCCTCTTTATATACCTTGATATCTAAGATTTTTTCTTGGTATCGGTTTTTAATTATAATTGCCACCCCTGCACTGTTCGTTGTCCCTTCCGCCACTATCTCCCTAATCCATTTCTTATCCTTCAGCATATCCCACTGATCATTAGTCAAATGAGTTTCTTGTAGTGAAATAGTCTGCTTTTGATTGGAAAAACAGGTGTAAAAATAGCTTCCTCTTTCGCATGTTCTGGAGTCCTTTAACATTCCAAGATTCTATTGTCCACATGTGAAGCTTTTCAAAAGTGTATTCCTATTCCTACTATTAAGAGATAATCTTAGATTACAGTATTTTAACTTGTCATGAATTATTTGGAAGCAAATCTGACATCCCATCCCTACCCAGTGCTTATCCACTATTCCTCTGGACCAGGATGTACATAGGTTTTTCACATTACTTGAATGTCTCTGGTTCTCTAAATTTCTAACACTACAACCTAACATAAAACCCCCATGCAAAAAACCTACAACCACTATCTCTAAATCTACAAAGCTTAATCCAAACATTCCCTACTAAACACTACTAACTACTGAACTACAGCTCTGGACATATTTATATAATCAAACACATTTACTAATTGTTGTATGAAAATCCAGTTTAACTAATATCTCACTATATTAATAATCAGCAATAACCCTAATATATTTTAACTTCTTGTCATATATACTAGTAATTATTAATTCTTAGATAAAACAAACAGTTGTTAAACATTGCAAGACATTTCTAAGCTTATTTTAATTAAATCAGGTTATTCTAATTCTAAATGCGTCGTATAGCTGGCCAAATGCATGACACGCCCCAGCTTCTACATAGGGAAAACTGAAAGACAAATGGAAAAAAAAGAATTTGCGATCGTTTGTACAGTATTAGAAAATGTTAATAATGCACTTTACAGTCATGTAGCCAAATTTGGAGAAACTCATTGTTTCAAATTTGCCATATTGGAACAAGTCAGTCAACAGCCACGGTGGGGGGGGGGGGGGGCAGTTAAAGCCCTATTGCGCCAACAGGAAATCAAATGGCAAATAGTAACTGATGCCGCTAATGAACCCAGATTAAATTAATTTGTCTCTATTAAACCATTTTTATTGTCTTAAATGAACAAGGAGTACACTATCAATTTTTTTTTGGGGGGGGGTAAAAAAACGCATTTACTATGTGTTCAACACTTACACGTTTCAACATATGTTCATTTATGAATTAGGATGAATTTGTAACATATTATTGACCGGTATGAATGATATGCCAGGGGTGCCTTATTGAACATGTAGTATTTATTAGTGATTTTATTTTTTAGTGTTATTGAGGTACAGTGTGTCTATATAAATCAAATATGTAATGTAGGAAGGAACTTGCACAGTTGTTGAAAATCATTATGCATTGTGTTTGGGAAATTAACTAATTTATTATGTGGTTGATTAGGAAAGTTAGCAATGCAAAGAACTTTCATTTTATTATATTCTTTGTTTTTTATGTTATTGTATTATGTGTTTAAATGAGAAAGACAAAAGGCTGCATTAATATATGATGTTTAAGGGTTAGGGTTGTATACCCTTGCACATGTAAATAATTTTGAAGGACAGGAAATGCAGCATTATTTTTATGAGCATTTTTAAAAGTTTGCATCAAGCAGTATTAATTAATTGAATAATTTTATGCTTGGTAATTTGGCGCCAAAGGGTAGTCTATAAGGGACTGATACAATTAATGATGTATTCTGATGAAGTCAACTGTGGTGTGGATGAAAGCGCTAAATGATTTTTATTGTGTTGTGGTTCAAAATTAAAAGCGAGATTTTTTTAGTATCCGCTTTGTGGCTCATTCTTCCTTACCAGGAATCCATCACAGTACAGTGGTTATGTTCTTTGCAGGATGTCACTCGTTGATTAGGCTACTGTAACAGTCTAACATTTGCTGTTATGTTCAGTCTATTTGCACAGCCGTACTTTCTCTTGCACCTCTCCAAAAGATGCCCTTGTCCACAGTTGGCTTCCTGGACTGCACTCCACATTTGCTGTGTAAAAGGTTTATTTTGTTATTTATATTCTGTCTATTGGGCTAGAAAACTGATCACAAATGATCAATTTTAGTCTCTGCCTGAGAACGGAAAGTCAGCCCTGATTATATTTCTTGAGCAAGAATATAATGAAAATACACATCTGTAAAATACTATCTAACAGAAATTTAAAAAGTATATAAAATTGTAATATACGTTACATTATATGTAGTAAATCCAAGACACACCTCCTACGGAAAGTGAATTGTTTATGTGATAATTATAGATCTGATGTAAGTCTTCATTCATTCATTCCTTACTGATGGGTTATGGTACCATCCTCAGAACCGACTCTCCCAATACACAAGCTCGTGCCAGCCAAAAAACTCTTGAGCTAAGTCCTACCCATAGTGCTCCTCTCCATCTTCAGTTCTCGTTTGCCGCATACTTCTCAAGACGTGCCAAGCCATCTCTAAGTAGTGGATTTTTTGAAATGTATAATCCTTCTGAATACCTTTTTCTAGGCCTTTACTCTAGTGTTCAATAGTTCCTTGTACTGTTCTATTTATTGTGCGAGCTTCTTTCCGTTTTCCCTACCTTTTTGGTAATCTTCGTACCATCATTGGTACAGGCTCCTCCCTTACCCTTGTGGCAATTCTCATACCATTGTTGGGATTTCCCCCTTCTGTCTCTTTTATATTTAAAAAAAAATTATTTCCGTGTGTGTGTTTCTTGGCAATACCTTGCCTTTTTGATTAAAAAAAAGGTGTATTTTTTTATGATACAATATCAGTCTCTTATTAACAGTGTCACTGTCAGATAAAAAAGGGAACGACTGGATTCGAGCAGTGTGACAAATGTGGGAGAAAGATGCCCAACTCTGGGCATTTTTCATGTGTCTACTGCCTCTGAGTTCCTCACCTCCAGATACAACTGCCGTATGAACGCTGTAAAAACTTTAGCTCTCGCATTTTGGCGGAGCGGAAAAAATAAATTGATCCTGAAGGGATTACTAAAAACTCCCTTTTCGGAGGCCCTTTCTGAGGCAGAGGTCTCAATGCCTCCAAAGAAAGAGAAGCCATTCGGTTCTGACCTTCTCCACGCTCCATTGAACCAAAATCTTCTCGGACACAATCGAAACTGACTCCAAAACTAATGAAATTGTCTGCACCAACTGCTACGGCACCAGAGAATATGACTAACTCTACGGTGCCGAAGTCGGCAACACCTATTACGGAACCGACAAAGTTTATACCTACTTCGGTACAAGACTCCATTTCGGCACCTGAAATAATTTCTGTCATGGCTCCATCCTCCTCAGTGCCGAGAACTGAAATTTTGCCCAGGACCAGATACTCTCCTGCAAGTGACCCCTTTTTTGGACAGCAATGTAGTCCTTTTCTTGAGAGGCCTGACTCTCTGTCCAGAGTTAACTGCACGTTCCACCAGGAGTCTTTCCGAAATCGACATAGTGAGGCTTGTCGATCAGCTCTTAGCAGCCAAAGGAATCCCAACCCCTACCAAGACTTCCTTCCCACCTGGAGCCAAAGGTTTTTCTGCACAGACTCCAACATATCCTCCTTCAACCTCTTCTCAGGCTTTGGAGTCCTCTGTACCAATGTCTTTCCTGGTGCCTACGTCTTTGGTCCTTGTGACGTTACCTTCCATGGTTCCAGAGCTTACCCTTTGGACTTTGCTCCATTCAGAGCCAATCCATCCTTTGGTACATGACTGTTCTGTCTGCACTGTGACCCCTAGTTCAGCGCCAATTTTTTTCTGTGGTGCTGGCTACGGTTCCAGGTGTTTCTGCAGCTCCTAGTCTTCACGAGGCTCCTATCCTGGAGGCGGACTTGCCCGAGCAGGGTGTGACCCCGGTTCCGACGTTCCTCTCTGTTCTGGCCTCCCACCCCTTTTCAGGTGGGCCTGCCTTCCAGATGATGGAGAGGATTCTTGCTTCCACAGTCATCCAGTTAGCACCTCCAGCATCGGAACCTGACCATTCCTTTTGCTCTGGTATGCAGCTAACGCAGCCCACTACGCAGGCACTTTGAGCATGAGAGCAGCAAGAAACCCTGCTCCAGGGCACCCACTCTTAGAGTCATCAGAAGACCCCACTGAGGAGCCACCCCGAAAGAGAACGTGCAAGAGGAAGCATGTTGATTCCCTGGAGGAATCTGTCAGCAAAGATATGGAGTTCAATAAGGGAGAAGGGTCCCCACAGTTGCCCCCTGAAGATGTCTCCTTTGGAGACCTACTGGAGATCCTGAAACAGAGTGGTGACTGGAAGCCCATCAACCCTTCGGAGGAATCTGTATTTTTGCAAGCCTTCCGTGCTCAACCCTTTATTTCCTGGGTGACCTTACTTGCAGATGAGCTGATTAAGCCACTAAGAAAGAACTTGTGGAAGAAAGTTAGGCTATCCATCCACCCTCCGAACAGAGAGTTCTGGCCGAGCAACAGATTAGAGAAGCTGACTTTTACTTCATCAACCTTTGCCATAAGGCCACTGAATTACATGGCACATTTTACACTTCTCCAAAGGGACATAATTTCAGAACATTCAGGTACTTTAGCAGGGGTATTACCTGAGGAGGGGTGAGATAAAGTTGCTTCTCTGCTTGCAACCCTAAAGTCCATTTCTAACTTCTCCATGCGGTTGATCACTCATACAACCGAAGGGGCAGCTAGAGCAGCCGCTTCAGGAGTTGTCATGAGAAGTGACGCCTGGATGCACTTATGTGACTTTGTGGACCCCTTCAAATCTTCCTTGTTTGGCCCAAAATTTAAGGACATGCTAGCCAGGTATGAGAAGGACTGAAAGACCCTATCTGCTATGGCATACCCTTTTCCACCCCTCAACAGTTGCGGGCGGAAAGATGTGGTTCAAAACATCCCAAGGGCATTTCCATGACACGTGGCGAGCAGTCTCCCAGGCGCAGAGGGGTTAACTCTTCGGGAAGATGCCCCTACTGTGACCGAGGGGCCCCGGGAAACCAGGGCTCCAGAGATTCTTTCTTTGGTCAACCCTATCAGTGCTCCTGAAGAGCGGCCTGATTTGCTTACCTCTGGAAGCAGTCAGGGGACGTTTCTCTCTACACCACCTAGCCTGGCAATCGATAACATTAGACTCATGGGTGCAGAAGATAATGACCAGAGGTTACCATAACCCCTTCAATCTTTACCCCAAGCCTCTAAGGTGAATTCCCGATGTTCCACCCAGTCAGAGGTATGGCAGCAGCACTAGAAATCCTAAAACTAAGTCATCCAACTAGTCTCACCAGACCAAATAGGATCCGGATTTTACTCTGGGTTCTTTTTAGTGCCAAAAAAGACAGGGGACTGGAGACTAATTTTGCATCTCAGTATACTGAACAAGTTCGTCAGGCAAGCAAAATTTTGGATGGTCACGGTTCAGTCAATTCTTCCATTTCTGGAGAAGGACAACTGGATGTGCTATATAGATCTTCAAGATGGTTATTACCACATAAAAATGGACAAGCTATCCAGAAGATACCTCTGCTTCTTGCCCGGAGCCAGTCATTACCAATTTCGAGTACTGCCCTTTGGTCTCTCCACAGCCCCCAGGCTATTCACCAAATGCATGGTAATAGTAGCTCTCTTGAGACTACAAGGATTCCGTGTGTTTCCATATCTAGACTATTGGCTCCTTACCGCTCCAACCAGGAGTCTACTGATGTTCTTCATCTCACATTGCTGCAGTCCTTACATATGGGTAGTCCGCTGTCCTCGGTCGGCCCGAATACCAAAGTATTAGGCTGACGTTGGTCATGGGCGCTCAGATCTGACATCAGAGCGTCAGGGTATAAAAGCGCATGACCAACGTCATATTCTCAGTCTTTTTTACCGCATGGTCCGATGCAGAAGCAGCGTTGCAAGTGCCGTTCGGCGTTCTGAAATTTTCGTATTCTGAGTTTCAGACCGAAACCAAGTTGGGCTAAGTACCCCGTTGGGGAATATTTTTGTTTTTTCTTGCCTCAGTTAATTCCGGATGTCAGAAAAAGTGAATAATTGTATTTCTTGTGGGAAACGGATACCGCATAGGGATTATCACTCTCTTTGCATTCCTTGTTTGGGACCGGACCACGACGTAGTCGGGTGTCTGTTTTGTGCTAGGTTTAATAAGCGCACTATAAAAAGAAGGTTAGATTGTGCTAGGTTAGTCTTTGGTAAGCGGTGTAATTATAATATGCCGTCTGATCCTCCGACGCCCGCTTCCACGAAGAAGCGCAAAGACAAATCCTTGAAACCTAGACAGGTTGATTCGTCCGTTTCGGACGCCGGTCCTGCAGAAGCTACAGTGGAGCAGGTGGATCCGGCTGAAGTTTCTGTTGAGTCTCAGGGGGAAACTTTGATTTTGCAGGATGTGGCCTCACAGGAGTCGGGTCAAGCTGAAGGGGCCTCTCAGGTTACTGTTCTCCCTTCTATGCCTAAGGTGGTTAGGCCTTCTGCTACTATTTCTAAGGCTTCTTCTAAGGGCAGGTCTGTTTTGCCTTCCTCTGGTGTCCCTCCAGGTACTTCAGGGTCTGTGCCTAAAAAGCACATGCTTAAAATGGCAGAAGTTTGATTACTTTAATTAGAGGTTCTATGCCCCCTCCTGATAAGAGGCCCAGGGTGGAGCCGGAGTTGGAAAGTTTGGATCAGCTGACGACTCAGACTCTTCTGCTGAAGATATTCAAGATTTTCCCCCTTATTCGGATTCTGATGCAGAGGATTCCACTCCTTCTGCTTCTCCTCCAGAGGATTTTTCGTTTTCAGAAACTCTGCATTCCATGAGGGAGCATTTTAAGTGGGAAGGACAGGATTTCTCTGATTCACGAAAGAGGCTTAGGGAATTCTTGTTTTTACCACAGCATAGACCCTTGGCTATACCTCCTGTTTTGGATGTTGTTCAAGATGTTTTCTCGGAGGCTTCCCTTAATCCAGATTCTTTGCCTTCTGCGCCAGTTAAACCGGACAGGTATTACAGGGTGCCTGAGGCTCATAAATATCTGTATAAGAGCCCTAGGGCGGACCTAGAAACCTTTAGTCAGGGGCCTAAGGGTGTTAGAGCTTCTGTTGTAAAGAATCCGGTTCCTCTAGATAAGGAAGCTAGAGCTTTGGATAGATGGGGTAAGAAGGTGTATACCTCTTCTACTTTAGCAATGAGGGCTTTAAATTGCCAGTTTCATATGTTGAAGTATCAGAATTTCCTCCTTTCTCAGCTAAAATCTAAAGTGGATGCTTTGGCAGAGGGTATAGAGTGTAAAGAATTGCAGGATTTAGTACATGTCTCTGAACAGGTGGGTAAGCATTCTTTGCAGTGTGGTTTTGATGCTGTACAGGCCTCTTCTAGGGTGGCTGCCACTGGATCAGTTCTTCGTAGGCACGCCTGGCTTAAGGATCAGAATTTGTCCGAGCATGTTAAAACTAGAATTCTGGATGCCCTTTACAGTCTGAAGTTTTGTTTGGTCCCCTGTGGAGTCGGTTTTGAAGAAAATGGAAGACAAGGCTAAGTCTATGCAGACTGTTAAAGATTTTTGCAGGTGCAACCTCCAAAGTTTAGTAGAAATTGGCCTACTAAGGGGTGGACCTACCCTTCTTCTGATTCTCAGTCTAGGGGTAGATCTAGACGTGGCAGGGGCAGAGCTCACAGTACATTCAGGCCTAGAACTTGGAGTTCACCTGCACAATCTGCAGGTGAGGGCAGGGGCCAGTCCTTTCGTAAACAGGCCCAATGACCTGCATTTTCAGCTGCCAGATTCTTCTTCCCTGGCAGCTCCTTTGGGAGGAAAATTAGCACTCTTCAAGCAAAACTGGCTTTTAGTCACCCAGGACAAATGGGTATTGGACATTATAAACTGAGGCTACAAGTTCTATTTCCATACATTGCCTCCTTTCAAAGGCATGCCAGACGTTCCTCCTCGGCAATGGATGAGGCTCACAAGCAGATTTCTTTACTTCTTCAAATAGGAGCTATACAGCCAGTTCCTCTGTCAGAAGTGGGAATAGGTTTTTATTCTCGCCTGTTTCTAGTACCAAAGAAAGGGAACACGTGGAGACCAATTTTGGATTTATCTATCCTCAACACTTATCTGGACATTCCAAAGTTCAAAATGCTGACGTTACAACAGCTTTTACCTCTGTTGGGAAAAGATCACTGGATGGTAACTCTGGATCTCAAAGAGGCTTATCTTCATGTTCCTATCAGGCCCAGTTGCAGGAGGTACCTGTGTTTTCGGGCTGGAAATTTACATTATCAGTTCTCTGCATTGCCCTTTGGCTTTTCTACTGCGCCCAGAGTGTTCACAAAGATTCTGGCTCCAGTGATAGCCTTTTTCAGGTTAAAAGGAATACAGATTTATCCTTATTTGGACGATTGCCTGATTATTGCACAACACAAAGACGAACTTCTGCATCATCTACAGTATGTGATGGTAGTGTTAAGATGCCTAGGGTATTCTGTGAACGAAACAAAGTCCAGTCTAGTACCCTCTCAGGACATGTGCTTTCTGGGTGTGAGACTGAATACAGCTTCCCAGATGGCCTTTTTGACCCCGGACAAACAAAGAAGCCTTTCTCTTTATTTCCGTCAAATGTCTCTACAGTCCAGGCTGACTGCAAAGACAGTCCTTCAAGCCTTGGGGTTCATGGCATCTTGTATTCTAGTGCTTTCCAATGCCAAACTGCATATGAGGAAGCTTCAATGGTATCTCAAAAATGTATGGACACAACACTGCCAAGATCTAGACACTGTCATTCAGGTAATACCTTGCATTCAGAAAGAATTTTTGTGGTGGGCTCAGGAATGTCACCTAAACAAGGGACTCTCTGTGACCCGACCAGAGGCGAGTCAGATTCTAACGACAGATGCCTCGGACAAGGCTTGGGGAGCACACCTCATTGGAAAATGGGTGCAAGACACGTGGCCTGTCAGACTTCAACATTTGCATATCAACTTGAAGGAGATGTTAGCAGTCCAATTTGCATTGATGGCTTTCAAGGATTTACTTCACCCAGGACAGGTGTTGATTCAAACAGACAACACTACTGTCATGTGGTACATCAACAAGCAAGGGGAAACCCATTCATACCCTCTTTGCAGGCAAGCAATGATTTTGTGGGAGACTGCTCTCAGTTTACACCTCAATCTTCAGGCAAGGTTTCTACCAGGAGCACAGAACTCCTTAGCGGATGTGTTGAGCAGACAAATTGTGGGTCCTCACGAGTGGCAACTGGATCCTCATGTGTTTCAAAAGTTGACAGTGTTATGGGGGACTCCAGACATAGATCTGTTCGCTTCTCCACTAAATTACCAGTTGCCAAAGTTTTGCACAAAAATGTTTCATCCCACAGCTTGGAAGGTGGATGCTCTATCATTCAATTGGAGCAATCTTCATGTCTATGCCTTTCCACCTCTGCCTCTCATTCCCAAGGTACTCCTGAAGGCCAGAATAGACAAGCCATCCATGATTCTGATAGCGCCGGATTGGCCTCGACAGCACTGGTACCCACTACTGAGGAGTTTGGTACGGGAGCCTCCATGGCCTCTGCCTTTGATTCCGCATCTTTTGTCTCAGGAGGGCAATCACTTCCTCAATGTCAAGATTCAGTCTCTGCATCTCACAGCCTGGCATATTCTGTTTTAGACCCTGGAGGGTCTCAGCTTCCACAAGTTTTGAATGTTATTTTGGAGGCCAGAAGGCCTAGTACAAGGAAAGTTTACGCTGATAAATGGAGGAGATTTTTTCTTTGGAGCAAAGCGAAGGACTTTGATGTTTCCAAGCCTGATTTAAGTGTTTCTCTTCAATATCTTACTGAGTTATTGGACAAGGGTTTGTCTTTCTCCTCTATAAAGGTTCATGCTGCAGCCATTTCTGCTCACTATGACTGACCCTCCTTTATTTTCCCATCCTTTGTTTAAGCAATTTCTTAGAGGGGCAATGAACATAAGACCCCCACGTAGAGCTCCTACTCCTGCTTGGGATCTCAATTTTGTGTTGGAAAAACTTACTCTACAACCTTTTGAGCCTGCAGCTACTGCCGAGTTAAAGTATTTATCATGGAAGACTGCTTTTTTGTTGGCCATTACCTCTGCAAGAAGGGTTTCTGAATTACAGGACCTTATGGCAGTGGAACCTTTCCTGATTTTTCATAAGGATAGGGTATCTTTGCGTACTAATCCTTCCTTTATGCCTAAAGTGGTTTCTAGTGTGGCCTTGAACCAAACTATTCATTTGCCTACTTTTTATGCAAACCCTCAAAATAAAGGGGAGAAGATTTTGCATACTTTGGATATTCACAGGCAGTTACGTTATTATTTGAGCAGAACCAAGGGGTTCAGGCAGTCTCAGCAGTTGTTTATTTCTTTTGCTTTGGGTTCTCAGGGAAAACCTGTTTCAAATCAAACTATTTCTAAATGGATTGGGTTTTGTATTTCTTTCTGTTATTCCCATCATGGTAAGGAGATTCCGGCTGGAATCAGACCTCATTCCACTAGAGCTACTGCCACTTCTACTGCCTTTCTAAGGGGGTAGCTACAAAAGATATTTTGGAAGCAGCCACTTGGAGTTCAGTACATATTTTTTCCAAGCATTACCACCTTCCTCTTTATTCCAAGTCTAGGGCTGGATTTACTGCAATATTACAGGGCATTTTAGCAGCTCCTAATGCTTTATGATTTTGCCATCCTCCCTTTACCTCTGCTTTGGGATTCTACCCATATGTAAGGACTGCAGCAATGTGAGATGAAGAACATAGTACAGTTTTGTACCTACCATAAATGTAGATGTTCGAAGATCCACATTGCTGCAGTCCAATTTACCCTCCCTCCTTCCCCTCTGTAGTTTGGCATGGTTATATGGTTTGGGTGATGGTTGTTGTTGGGCATGTTTTTGGGAGGTATCCTGTTTTTGGGCTGTGGCCTTTCTTTTTAGGGCCTTCAGACATCTGGGGCAAGAAAAGACTGAGGATATGACGTTGGTCATGCGCTTTTATACCCTGTCAGATCTGAGTGCCCATGACCAACGTCAGCCTAATACTTTGGTATTCGGGCCGACCGAGGACCGCGGACTACCCATATGTAAGGACTGCAGCAATGTGGATCTTCGAACATCTACATTTATGGTAGGTACAAAACTGTACTTTTCAAGCTATATCGTACACTCAAAAGTCTGGCAGAAAAGCTATGGATCTCAAACAGAGAAAAGTCAGTGCTAGTACTGACTCAAAACTTCACTGGGGCAACGTTCGACACAATAACCTGCAGAGTCGCCTTAAGATTGATATCTCGACTTCAAATAATACACTCTCAAAATCTTGTCCCAGCTTGATTGAGCCCAGGAGTTGTAGACCCAATGGCAGCTACAGTCACGTTGGTTCCACTAGCAAGCCTCCATATGAGGCAACTCCAATGGCTCCTAGCATCACAATGGTCTCTCAACACATCAGATGTCTTACTCAATCTGCATAACAAGCCGATGCAAACGAGATCTGAATTGGTGGATGAAACCAAGAGGAGGAGTTGTGGTGTCGTACCTCCCCCTCAACCCAAAGCTACAGTGACCACGGGCACTTATCTGATGGGATTGGGGGAGCATTTTCAGGGAAAGACCGTCCAAGGCACTTGGTCCCCCTTAGAGGCCAAGCTGCATATCAGGGTCCTATAACTGAGGGCGGTGCTCCTAGCCATTGCTAGCATTCCAAACAACCTTTCCTTCCAGGACAATTGCTATCCAATTAGACAATATGTCAGTAGTCTGGTACAGCAACAAGCAAGGAGGAACCAGATCCTACCCATTATGCCGGGAAGCCCTGAAAGTGTGGCAATACGTGATGGCTTCCAACTGCTTACTTATAACAACCCACATTCCTGGGGACTCCAGTCTGATTGCAGACAAACTGAGCAGAAACATTTTGATGCCTCACGAGTGGTCTCAACCCCATAGTAGCCACACATTTTTCATTGTGGCCGGTCTTACTGCAATCTCTTTGCTTCCCCCTTGAACCACAAATGCAGCAACGTCTTTGCCCTGATCCCTCCCCAGGGGGAATCACCAAGAGATGCTCTGATACACAATTGCCCCCCCCCCCCGGGTCTGCTGTATGCCTTCCCCCTATTCCCCATTTCTTGAAGAAAGCACAATGGCTGAGGGTGCAATGAGGATTACTTTGCTTCTATCGGCCACGTCATGTTTGGTTCTCCTTTCTATGGCCTCGCTTGCTCCACCGTCCGTGGACCCTGGGTCTCCCCTGCAGGAGCTGGTCCATCCCAACCTTCACAGTCTCAAGCTGACCTCTTGGTATCTCCACTTCCACTGATTGCCAGGCACATGGTCCAGTGAGAGATTTTTCTGGCTTCTTATAAACCCAACACCAGGAAAATCTATCGCAGCAAATGGGTCAGGTTTGTAATTTGGGCTAAAGAACAAGGACTAGACCAATTCTTAATCTCGGTCCGTAAGGTCTTAGAATACCTGTCGACTCTACTCCATTCAGGAGCCTCAGCTTCTACTATTACATTTCACTTAGCGGCTATCGCCAGTATTCATGATGGCTTTAACTAATAGTCATTGATGTCCCACCTTCTTTGCACAACCTTCATGAAAGGAGTTCTGCACCAGAGTCCACGTATTAAAAAACCTTGGAATTTGACTTTGGTCTTACAAACTCTGACCTGTTCACCCTTTGAATCTTCTGTCACATGTGACATAAAGTTTCTATCCTGGGAAACCTTATTCCTGGTAGCCATCACCTCATCCAGGAGGATGGCAGAGTTAGTTTTGTGTGTTTAATCGGCCTTATTTAATTTTCAATAATGAGAGAGTATCACTTCGAACTAACCCTTCCTTTTTACCCAGAGTTCTCTAATTCAAATCTCAGCCAGTCCATTGATTTACCAGTCTTTTTCCCAAATTTTTCTAACAAAGGTGAATACCGTTTACACCTGTTTGGATGTACATAAACAATTGCATTTTTACTTGGAACCAATTCTTTCTGAAAGCCGGACCAGCTGTACATAGCCTTTTCAGGCCCCAAATTGAGCAAAGCTGTTTCCAAAGTCACCTTGTCCAAATGGCTAAGAGATTACATTACTTTTGTTTATCATCAGAACAAATTAACTTTGCCTACTAGGATCAAGGCTCACTCCACCAGGTCAGTGTCCACTTCGGAGGCTTTTTATTCCAGAGCCTCTATGGATGACTTATGCGCAGCAGCCACTTGGGTAACACCCTCCCCCCAATACCTTTATCACTCATTGCAAATTGGATATGGCCTCCAGGGGAAGGGCATCCTTTGGCTCAATGGTGCTCAGGAATATCCTTCCATAGGGCCGTCCATGGCATAAAGTAGCTGGGGACTCGGTCCCGTCAGTAAGGAATGAATGAAGATTTACAACATCAGATAGAACGTTATGGTAAGAACATAATTTCTTTATCTGTGTTGTAGACCTTCATTCATACGTCCCGCCCTCCTACCCCCCTGCCTGAAGACTCCTGGGGGATCATCTTTGGTCTTGATTGCCTGGTAGGGCATTTGCTCAGATAGGGCCTCCATTGTCTCTTTCCTGGCAGGCAAACTTGATCTGAAGATGGAGGGAGAGGGGCACTATGGGTAGGACTTGGCTCAAGAGAGTTTCTTTTGGCTGGCACGAGCTTGTGTATTGGCCGAGTTGGTTCCGAGGATGGAACCGTAACCCATCAGTAAGAAATGAATGAAGATCTGCAACACAGATGGAGCATTATGGTAAGAAGATAACTTATTTTTGTGTTGTCCAAGTAGGAATTATAGGATAGTTGAGTGGAGTGAAGGATGTGAGAGTTTTAGTTGGAAGGTGAATTTGTCAAGGAAAAGGTTATTTTGAGTGAGAAGTGTAGATTGGCGCAATAGAATCCTTCAACATGAGGGATAGTAAGAGTTTGCTTGTAGGAGACGGTGTGATGTAGCTGGGTTAGAAAGTATGGCTGGATAAGAGGCTATGACATTTTGCTGATGAAGGGAGGTGGGCCTTGGAGTTCTATGTTTTGAGTAAGGTAATGTTTTATTGTTGGGGGAATAACTTTCCCAGAGTTTTGAACTTTGTATGGAGAAGCAGTAGTCTGTACGATGAAGTTTTGTTTTTCTGTCAGGTTGCAGGTTGATTGTAGTTTGAGGCAGTAATAGGAAGGCTGTCTAGTTTAGCTGCTAGGGTAGATAGGGTTTGGTTGACCAGGAGTTGAAATAGTTGGGATCCTCTGAGAAGGTCAACCCATGGAACAGGGAAGCCATTTGTATTTTTTCAGCTAATTAAAGTTGTGTTCATTTTTAGCGGCTTTGGTAATAATGTTACAATTTTTATTGATGGTTTGAATGTATATGGAGTGTTTTTTTTTGTAATGCTGAGATTGAGGGGAGGCCGTTTCAAGGGTAGAATGCCTTTACCTGTTCTGTAGGATTTAGCAAGATTGATTTTATTGGGCCAAAATAGGATAGAGTTGTCCACTGAAAGGAGAAGTTAAGAAAAGGGGTCAAGCCAATTGCCAGGGTTTTTAAGAGGTCTACATGAGGGTGATGTTGTGATCTTTACTATGCAGTGAGGTGTGTGTGTGTGTGTGTGTGTGTGTGTGTGTGTCTGTGTGAAAAATATCTCTTTCTTTTCAGTTTCTGTTTGGTTCATTTAAAAGCCAGACACCACCTTGTGGCCCTGACAAACATGCTTGTCCCTGTTTTATCCTTAACTTCTACATAAGCCATCGCACTTATGCTTCATCAAAAGTCTCCTAACTATCCCCCCCCCAGCAAACCTCACCAGACTTTATTCACTTAGACTCTCAGCTTGGTTTCTCCAGTTGTTAATTGCCAGTAATCCTTTTCTAGTACAGTGGTACAGACTTTTATATTTTGGAGGCAGAAGGCTTTCAAGAGGGGGAACAGCTAAATGGACTATCTGAGCTACATAAAAGGGCCTAGATCCTCTCAGTTCCTGTCTTGGCCATGTCCCTCTGTTTCTGAGACCTTTAATTCTGGAGTTGACCTTTTTTTGTGAAAGTCAGTCTTGCAGTTGCCTCCAGTTTACATTCAAGGGTGGATTCTTCTTCCCTGGCCTTCCTTGTGTAATTGCCTTCCTCCACAGGCTTCATGTGCAGCATTCAGTTCAACCTTTGTACTCTCATCAGTTTCCATTCAAGGGTGGATTCTTCTTCCCTGGCCTTCCTTGTGTAATTACCTCCCTCCACAGGCTTCTTGTGCAGCATTCAGTTCAACCTTTGTACTCTCATCAGTTTCCATTCAAGGGTGGATTCTTCTTCCCTGGCCTTCCTTGTGTAATTGCCTTCCTCCACAGGCTTCTTGTGCAGCATTCAGTTCAACCTTTGTACTCTCATCAGTTTCCATTCAAGGGTGGATTCTTCTTCCCTGGCCTTCCTTGTGTAATTGCCTTCCTCCACAGGCTTCTTGTGCAGCATTCAGTTCAACCTTTGTACTCTCATCAGTTTCCATTCAAGGGTGGATTCTTCTTCCCTGGCCTTCCTTGTGTAATTACCTCCCTCCACAGGCTTCTTGTGCAGCATTCAGTTCAACCTTTGTACTCTCATCAGTTTCCATTCAAGGGTGGGTTCTTCTTCCATGGCCTTCCTTGTGTAATTACCTTCCTCCACAGGCTTCATGTGCAGCATTCAGTTCAACCTTTGTACTCTCATCAGTTTCCATTCAAGGGTGGATTCTTCTTCCCTGGCCTTCCTTGTGTAATTGCCTTCCTCCACAGGCTTCTTGTGCAGCATTCAGTTCAACCTTTGTACTCTCATCAGTTTCCATTCAAGGGTGGATTCTTCTTCCTTGTGTAATTACCTTCCTCCACAGGCTTCTTGTGCAGCATTCAGTTCAACCTTTGTACTCTCATCAGTTTACATTCAAGGGTGGGTTCTTCTTCCCTGGCCTTCCTGTGTAATTACCTTCCTCCACAGGCTTCTTGTGCAGCATTCAGTTCAACCTTTGTACTCTCATCAGTTTCCATTCAAGGGTGGATTCTTCTTCCCTGGCCTTCCTTGTGTAATTGCCTTCCTCCACAGGCTTCTTGTGCAGCATTCAGTTCAACCTTTGTACTCTCATCAGTTTCCATTCAAGGGTGGATTCTTCTTCCCTGGCCTTCCTTGTGTAATTACCTTCCTCCACAGGCTTCTTGTGCAGCATTCAGTTCAACCTTTGTACTCTCATTTCCTTTTGAAGAAGATTATGCTTCCACTCAAACAAACCTCTACTGCAGGTCTGAAATTGCTACTAGATAAATGGTCTTTGAGGAGGAATCACCAGCATGCAGAGGCTCTCTTTAGGTCCATGCAGTTCAGTTTAGGTGACCTTTGTTTCATAGAGAGAATTTCCCTTAAAACTGACCTCTTTTGTGCTAGATGCAGCTAGAGACCAGAGTCATAAATATCTACCTGTTAATTCCTGCTTACACTAACCAAGGAGGGTTCTTCATCCATTGTATGCATGTTCTATGGCAGTTTAGGTTTTGAATTGAAAGAACAAGTGATCACACTTCTATGCTGTGTCAGATCTGAGCTGTGCCAGCACTTGCACTGCCCAATAAGTGGTATAATTACATACAGGATAAACGTGAAAGGTCTACTCAATCTATACACATGGCCCTGTTTTACAGCAGGTTTCTGTAGTATGCCTTTGAACAAGAGTCGTGTGATGGCTGTTTGGTTTTTTAGTACTGCAAGATACTGTAGGCTACATGTTGCCTCCAGGTCCAAATCTTTGTGGCCACTGTAGTTAAGGGGATATTCCCATGTATATATGCCTGACAAGGGTATTTGCTTTTGATTTGGTCCTGTTAGAGAGGACAGACCTCTTTTTGAGATAGGACTGTACTTTGTATAACTGTAGATCTGAAGTAGTTAACTTCATTTGATCATCAACCTGTAAGTTTCGGATCTGATATGGATCCGAGCCGGCAGCTTCCCAAACTAAAGATCCAAACTGCAACCTCCTTCCAACCCTCAGATCTCATTTGCCGCGGCTTCGACAAGACGTGATCTCTGAGCTCCATGCAGGTAGAGTGGGATTTTTGATCTACTTTAGCTGTGCGGTGGGTGTGTGTGTGGTGTGTGTGGTGTGTGTGGTGTGTGTGGTGTGTGTGGTGTGTGTGGTGTGTGTGGTGTGTGTGGTGTGTGTGGTGTGTGTGGTGTGTGTGGTGTGTGTGTGTGTGTGTGTGTGTGGTGTGTGTGTGGTGTGTGTGGTGTGTGTGTGTGTGTGTGTGTGTGTGTGTGGGTGTGTGTGTGGTGTGTGTGTGTGTGTGTGTATGTGTGTGGGGGGATGTGTGTGTGTGTGTGTGTGTGTGTGTGGTGTGTGTGTGTGTGTGTGTTAGTCATTTCCCTTTGTTCTCCCTTGGGTTTACTGTAAAAAAAAAAAAAAAAAAAAAAAAAAAAAAAAAAAGTTGTTGTAAACTTTACCCTAATGTAGGCCTCCCCTTTCCGCCCTTGGTGTGTGTTTCAGTGTGCCTTTTGCTAGTTGGCCTTGACTAGTTTTAGGGTGGCTATGTCTGATTCCCAAAAATCAACCTTTTCTAAATGCACAGTATGGCCATAAGCTGTAGCTGGCTGATGGTCACACTCTGTGTGTGATGTGTTTAAGGGTTCCCCACCTTACTTCAGGCTGCAAGATCTGTGCAGCCTTCAGTCCTCAGGCTCTCCGGGATCGCAGGACCAAGTTGATTCTGGCTGTTATTCTCCCAGCGGAATCTGTGGCTTCTTCCTCTTCAGCCACTGCTGTGGCTGTACAAGCTTTTGGTCTTCCTCCCCTGTCCAGGACAACCACTCCCACCTCAAAACAGGGCGATAGAGAGGCCAGTAAGGAGAAGCACAAAGAGAAAGACAGGAAAAGAGAGAGATGGAGACGAGGAGAGGGGTTGCAAGAGACCAGTGGACTCTGATCCGTTGCCGCCCCCCCCCCCGCCAAAGTGGTCTCCACACCTGAGAAAGTTCCTAGGCAGTCTTCCCCTCAACTACATTCTCCAAGATTCTCCCCGTAGCCGAAGGAGGAAGCTCTGCTCGCTTCAAGGTTGTCCTCGCATCGGCCCTCCCGGCTGGTGTCAGTGGCATCCTTCAGATCCATGCGAAGCTTCTCTGAAGCTAACATGGACCGGATGGTGAAGGTTCTTGCAGACTCTGTTGCAGATGGGAGTGTTGCTGGCTTCCCCTCCCACCGGAGCGGGGAGTTTGGCTTCAGTGTTCACCCCGATAGCTCCTTCTCCGATCCATCCCTGGATCCGAGGAGCCATGTAGTCAGGGGGTCAGCGCCGATGGTTCCTCTAACTTCGCCGGCCATGCCCTCGAGTTTGTCGGATCCGAGCTCTCTGAGCCGAGATCTGGGCTTCAGGTCCGAGGCTATGAGTGTGTCGACTCCGTTATGGTCGGGATGTACCATCCCTCTGGGTCTGGCTGTTCCAGGCTCTGCTCAGATCCCCTTGTCGGATCAGAGGGGCATGGCTACACATTCCACTAGTTTCAGGGAAGCCGGTTCCCCTTCGACCTTCATTGTGGAGAGGGTACTGTCAGGAGGATCGAGACCCCTCACTCTTTCCTCTGCATCCACCCCTGCTCCCTCGCAGTTGAGTATGTCTTCTGTCATCCAGTCCTCCCAGGGGACAGTCTGTGTCTGATACGCCCCAGACGGTTCCCCTCGAGGAATACGAAACTGTTTGTGAGCCCTCCCCAGAGAGTCCCCCCCCCCCCGTGGAGGTCCCTCGCAAATGCCAATGCAAGAGGAGGCACATGGACTCCCCCGAATCCCTGACTGAGGATACCAACTTGGAGGAAGGGGAAGGCTTCCCCAGATCACCCCCCGAAGACGTCTCCTTCGGAGATGTAATGGAAATTCTCCACCAGAGGTGAGACTGGTCTGTCCAAAAGCCTTCCTCAGACGAGTTGGTATTTCTGGAGGCGTTCGCAGGCCCATCTGCCTCTTGGCTGTTCCCCCCGGCTGATCCTCTGGTAGACCTCATTACCACCAGAGCTTGGAAGGAACTGTAGAGCCAATACCAAAACGGCCAGATAAAGTGAGTCCTCCTACTGACAAGCCTGCATGGAGTAAGGGTTCCCCAGTTGATGCCATGGTGGTGGCGGCGGCCACCAAAAAGGAACTGGCCCAGGAAAGTTCCTCTGTCCATCCTCCGGACAAGGAGTCTAGGGCGATGGATTGTCTTGGAAAGAGGACATGTGCTTCAGCTACCTTTGCCGTAAGGGCGCTGAACTACATGGCCCACGTGATTAGACTTCAGTGCAAACTCATGAAAGAGTACATGGAATCTCCCCCAGAATCCATTTTGGCCGAAGATAAACGTTCATTCTCTGCTCTTATGGCCATTCTTAAGTCGGTTACTAATACGTCCATGCGTTTACTCTCTCACGCCACCGAGGGAGCTGCTGGGGTAGCTGGGTCCGGTATTGCCATGGGGCGTCTCACCTGGCTCCAGCTTTGTGATTTTTTGGAACCTTTCAAGGCGTCCTTCACGAATGCCCCTTTTGACAGTTCGACCCTTTTCGGGAATACGCTGTCTGCTGTCAGGATCCACTTCTCCAACCCTCAAAGGTCTTTTTCCAGGAACCAGCGAGGGCAGAAGTTGTGGTTTCAGAAGTCACAGCATTCCTAGAACCCTCCGGACTCCTTTTCCCCTAGAGGCAGAGGGGGTCAAAGTGGACACCGGCCTAGAGGCAGAGGGGGACTGAAGAACTTCAGGTCACGGGAACCTTTTTCGGATCGACCCGCCCAGCAGCCCTGAGGGGGTTGCCTGACTGCTCCACTCTGGAGGCAGTCGGGGTGTTTTTCAAAGCACCTAGCTCAATGGGACTCCATAACATCAGACCGCTGGGTGCTTCAAATAATATCCGGAGGTTATTCCATTCCCTTCATAAACCAGTCCCTTGACCACAAAGCGCCTCCTGGACATCCCACCCACTCAAAAGGAGGCGGCAGCTTTGGAAATAGAAAAGCTGCTAAGCAAAAGAGTAATCAGCTGGTTCCCCCAGACCAGTCCAGATCAGGCATCTATTCTAGGTTCTTTTTGGTGCTAAAAAGACTGGCGACTTGAGGCCGATTCTCTACCTATCCACGATGAACCTGTCCATTGCCAAGGAGAAGTTCCAGATGGTCACATTACAATCCATCCTGCCGTTCTTGCAGGAGGAAGACTGGATGTGCTCGGTAGACCTCAAGGATGCATACTACCATATCCTGATGGACAGGAGATCCAGGAGGTTTCTCAGCTTTCAGCTAGGAGCCAGTCACTACCAGTTCAGGGTCCTTCCCTTCGGTCTCACCACAGCCCCCAGGGTGTTTACCAAGGTCATGGCAGTTGTAGCGCCCCACCTGAGGCTTCAGGGCATTCAGGTCTTCCCGTACCTGGACGATTGGTTCCTCACACCACCCCCACCAGGCATCAACTTATGCAATCCAGAAATGCCTTCCTTCAGTTATCAAACCTGCTAGGTATTACAATAAACCTTACAAAGTCATCTCTTCAGCCGGTTCAGATTCTGGACTTCATAGGGGCAAGAATAGATTCTCTTCAGGCCAGGATATTTTTGACCCCAGACAGACTTTGGAACCTGACCCTTCATGTCTTGGCACTTCTTCAGACTCCTTCACCCCCAGCAGAATTAGTCCTGAGAGCCTTAGGGTCCATGGCAGCAGCTATAAACCTGATTCCTTTTGCACGTCTGCATATGAGAGTGTTACAGTGGATGTTACAAGTTCAGTGGTCTCTGTTATACCAGCCCCTAGACTTCCAGATTTCTCTAAGCAAGGTGTGCAAAGCTTCTCTCATGTGGTGGCTTCAGTCCCAGGATTTGAGAAGGACGCCCCTTTGATACACCTCCGCCTCAAGCCATGGTGACCACGGACACCTCCCGTCTAGGGTGGGGGGCATTGCTCAGACAGACTGTCCAAGGCACGTGAACCCCAAACGAGACCGTTCTGCATATCAATGTTCTGGAGATGAGAGCAGTCCTTTTAGCGTTGCAGGCCCTTCATGCTTCTCTTCTTCTGGGAACTGTTGTGAGTCAGACAGACAATATGTCAGTTGTCTGGTATGTTAACAAACAGGGGGGAACCAGGTCCTACCCACTTTGTCGAGTGGCCATGAGAGTGTGGGAATGGGCGATCTCCACCAACCATTTTCTGATAGCAATGCACATCCCAGGTTGGTCCAACATTTTGGTGGACAAACTGAGCAGGACTATCCTTTTGCTTTACGAGTGGTCTCTGAACCCTTATGTAGCGGAACAGATCTTCCTCAAGTGGGGTCAGTCTTGCTGTGATCTCTTCGCATCGCCGTCCAACGTGAAGTGCAGCGAGTTTTTCGCTTGGATTTCCCCATGGGGAAACCCCCAGAGACGGTCTTGTCCATGCTTGGCCACCTGGTCTTCTTTATGCGTACCCCCCCGCTTCCTCTCATAAAATTCTTACAGAAAGCTCAGCGGTTTGGGAGCAGGATTATCCTTATAGCCCCATTCTGGCCTCGACAGATTTGGTTTCCCTGCCTATGGTCTCATCTAGTATCTCTGGCTTGGATATTGGCTCCCATTCCAGATCTCATTCGTCATCCCTCTGGGATTCCTCCTCCGAATCTTGGCAGCCTCAAGCTTACTGCCTGGTTGCTGCAGTTCCATTAATTGCCAGGACTCCCGGTTTCTCTTCCCCCATTAAGTCCATTCTGGTGGCGGCACACAAGTCCTCTACCAGGAAGGTGTACCATAGTAAATGGAAGCATTTTTTCATTTGGGCTTCTTAGAGAAATTTGGATCCCTTTACCGCTCCTGTTCCAGCGGTATTAGATTTTTTGTCTCACATTTTCCAGCAGGGGGGCCAGCTCTTCCACGGTGAAAGTCCAGCTGGTGGCTATATCCCATTTCCAAGAAAATTCAGGTTTTCTAGATGCTGCCAGAATTTGTATCAAAGGTACTTTTTTTACCAAGACCTCCTGTTAAGCATCCTTCTCCTCCGTGGGATTTGACCTTGGTTCTTCAGGCCTTAGTTGCGCCTCCTTTAGAACCCGCAGCATCATTTGATTTGAAATTCTTGTGGAAGACTGCTTTCCTGGTGTCTATCACTTCGACCAGAAGAGTGTCGGAGCTTCAAGCCTTATGTATGAACCCCCCGTACTTAGTTTTTCATAAGGCTAGGGTGTCTCTCAGGACTAACCCTTCTTTCTTTCCTAAAGTTACTTCGGAGTCCAACATTAATCAGTCTTAATCTCCCAGTATTCTTTCCTAACTTTCAAAATAAAGGGGAATACAAACTTCATTTTCTGGACGTTCACAGACAGTTACGCTTTTACTTGCATAGGTCTAAACCCTTCTGTAAGTCTGATCAGCTTTTTGTTTCACTTGCCAAACCCTTTTTGGGGAAACCAGTTTCAAAGGTGACTCTCTTGCTAGATGGATTTCACTTTGCATTTTGCAGGTGTACAAGGATCATGGATTACCAGAACCAGACAGGGTTCATGCTCATTCTTCTTGTTCTATGGCTACGTCTGCTGCATTTTGGTCCAGAGTTTCCCTGGATGACATTTGTTCACTGGCTACCTGGGCTTCCTCTCACACTTTTATTACTCAAAAGTTGGACATGGTGTCTAGAGGAAGGGCTTCTTTTGGTTCTGCAGTGCTCCAGAATATCCTTCCTTAAGGCCCTCCCAAGATTATTGGTAGCTGGGGACTCAGTCCCACTGGTTGATGATCAAATGAAGTTAACTACTTCAGATAAAGAAGTTGTGTAGTCACCATAACATTCCATCTGAGTAGTTAGACTTCATTTGTCAGCAACCTTCCCTCCCTCCTTCCCCCTGACCTTGGTGGTTTTGTCCGTTTTCGGCTCAGGGTCCTGGGTCTGGTGAGCCTAGTTTATGTAGTCAGGTCAGGTTATGTCTCTTAGGTTGATGTGTGTCACGCTGTGGATGGCAAACTCGATCTGAGGGTTGGAAGGAGGTTACAGTGTAGTATGGGTAAGGGGGAGGAGCTTGGATCTTTAGCTTGGGAAGCTGCCGGCTCGGATCCGTATCTGATCCATAACCCACAGGTTGCTGGCAAATGAAGTCTAACTACTCAGATGGAACGTTATGGTGAGTACATAACCTCTTAAGTAGGTTAATTCACTGACATACCCACATACCCTCCCTCCATTTCTCACCATTAACTCTCACCCTCGGTTTTTGTCTTACTGCTTCTCCTGTACTTCTGCTAATGATTTGTAGAGATGGGCAAATGTGGTACAGGTTGGTACAGATGTTCATCGTGCATACAGCTGCAGTCATAACAGATGGGTTCTCCTGCCGTCAGGCGGGTCCTCGGTCGGCCGAATTCCAAAGTCTAGGTCCGGCATCGGTTGTCGTCGCTTCTTCCCTGATGTCAGTGCGACAGGGGTATAAAAGAACCAGCCAACGCCATTTTCTTTAGTCTTTCTTGCTGCGCGGTGCCCGAAGCAGAAGCAGTTCGCAAGTGCCGGTCGGCCAGCTCCTGAAATTATGAAAATTTTGCAACCGAAGTCTTCTTGAAAGCTAAGTACCCCATTGGGGAAACTTTTCTTGCCTCAGACCGATGTCGGACAAAGTTAACAATTGTATTTCATGTGGGAAGCAAATACCGCATAAGGATTTCCATTCCCTCTGTATTCCTTGTTTAGGCTCAGACTATGACGTCTCGGCCTGTCGTTTTTGTGCTGCATTCAGCAAGCGCACCATTAAGTGTCGGGCGGAGTTCGCCCAGCATTATTTTGGCAAAACATTTAACTATATTATGTCGTCTGATACTCCGACTCCAGTTTGTCTAAAAAGCGCAAAGATAAGGACCGACACACGAGGTCCGCGGCCTCTACCGACACCACGCCAAAGCAGACTACACGTGGTCCGGTTCTCAGCGAGGCACCTACGCAGCCCCTGACTACCGACGACACTTCATTGTCGGTGTCTCCTGTGCCCGAGGTCGCAGGCTCCTCGGCCCACACCCCGACTACAGATGCCGAAGCCGCTCTTGGAGGTGAATCTCAAACTGTGGACAGGTCTACCTCCTCTCAAGGTGTCTTCAGACCTTCCTCCTCTTTTTCCATCAAGGCTTTCACTAAGTCTAAAGCAGCCATACATTCTAAGAGGCCAGCTACACAGGGCCCATCTCCAGGTCCCATGCCTAAAAAACAGATGCTTAAAATGGCTGAGGATTTAATTACTCTTATCAGGGGTTCTCAACCCCCCCCCCCCCCCAGACAAAAGGCCCAGAGTGGAGGAAGAATCCCCCTCCTCTGATCAGGGCTCCATTATATCAGAGCACTCTGATGAACAGGAACATTCTTTCTCTCCTTTTGAAGACTCCGATGCAAACGAGTCCATTCCATCTGTATCCCCCCCCCCCCAGAGGATTACCCATTTGAGGATTGCATACCTTAAGGGAACACTTCCACTGGGAAGGCCAAGATTACTCTGATTCCAAGAAAAGGCTTAGGGAATTTCTCTTGCTACCTCAACACAGGCCTCTGACTATACCTCCTGTCTTGGACATACTAGATGATGTGTACTCGGAGGCCTGCCTTAACCCGGATTCTCTACCTCCAGCCCCAGTCAAGCCTGACAGGTATTACAGGGTTCCTGACTCACACCAATTTCTATACAAAAGTCATGCTGCTGACCCAGAAACCATCTTGCAGGGTCCGAAGGAAATTAAGGCCTCCACTGCTAAAAACCCATTACCTTCCGAGGGAGATTCCAGATCCTTAGAAAGGTGGGGAAAAAAGGTATATACCTCGGCCACCTTAACCATGAGGGCATTAAACTGTCAGTTCCATATGCTAAAGTACCAACAGTTTTTGTTATCACAATTGAGAAGTAAAATGTCACAACCTGAACAACCAGACTTGAAGGAGTTGCAGGATTTGATGCACAGTGCAGAACAAGTGGGTAAACCTACCTTACAATGTGGTTTTGATGCTCTAGAGGCCTCATGTAGAGCTGCTGTTACAGGATCAGTCATACGTAGACATGCCTGGCTCAAGGAACAAACCTTACCAGATCATGTCAAAGCTAAATTACTAGATGCCCCTCTACAAAAGGATGTATTATTTGGTGCTAATGCTGAGGAGGTTTTAAGGAAAATGGAGGAAAAGGCTAAATCAATGCAAACAGTGAAAGATTTTCTACAGGTACAACCCCCACGTTTCAGTAGAAATTGGCCTTCCAAAAAGTGGTCCTTTCCAGCCACGGGCAGACCCCAAAGAGGTAGGTACAGGCGCCCGAGGGGCAGATGACAATCCCAAGGATCGTTTAGAGGCAGACAATGGCAAGCTCCTACACAAAGAGGTGTTGAGGATAACTCGCAACCATTCAGAAAGCAAGCCCAATGACTTTCCCCTTTACATGCCAAGCAAGACTCAAATGGCAGCACCCTTAGGTGGAAAACTGGCATTATTTTCAAAAAATTGGCATGTTGTCACAAAAGACAAATGGATCCTGGACATTATAAACAGAGGCTACAGATTCCATTTTCACACCCATCCAAAAATGAGAGGCATGCCAAACCTGCCACACAATCAAAGGGCAGAGGCACAAAGACAAATTTCAGATCTCGTAGACATGAAAGCTATTCAAGAGGTACCTACGCACGAACAAGGTCAAGGTTTTTATTCCAGACTATTCCTGGTACCAAGGAAGGGAAAAGATTGGAGACCTATTTTGGACTTATCCATCCTAAACACATTTCTACTCGTACCAAAATTCAAGATGCTCACTCTACAGTAGCTTCTTCCCAGACTGGGCAAGGAATCTTGGCTGGTAACATTGGACCTCAAGGAGGCATACCTGCATGTCCCAATCAGACAAAATTGCAGAAGATACCTCAGATTTCTTGCAGGTTCAATCCATTATCAATTATCTCCATTGCCCTTTGGCTTATCTACTGCACCCAGAGTATTCACGAAATGCCTGGCATCAGTAATTGCCTACTGCAGACTTCAAGGGATACAAATATACCCTATTTGGACGACTGCCTGATCCAAGCGGACAGCAAGCACATTCTTCTGAAACATCTGGCTTATGTAATAATGTTGTTGAATTCTCTGGGATACACAGTCAACAAAAAGAAATCAAGGCTAATACCCTCTCGGAAAATAATTTTCCTGGGTGCCAACTTGGACACAAACACCCAGATGGCCTACCTCACGCCAGAGAAGCAGGGGCAACTAACTCAATACTTCAGAACACTAGCAAATTGCACCAGGCTGACTGCAAGGAAAATCCTGCAGGCTCTGGGATTCATGGCATCTTGCATCTTACTAATCCCATGTGCAAAGCTGCATATGAGGGAACTTCAATGGTACCTGAAAAACCTATGGTCTCAACACAGCCACAGCTTGGAAACAATAATACCAGTAATTCCATGTCTTCAAAAGGAATTTCTGTGGTGGGCTCAAGCTTGCCAAACAAACACAGGTCTCCCATTCAACAAGCCTCAAGCAAATCAAGTCATCACAACAGACGCCTCGGACTATGCCTGGGGGGTGCACATGACAGATTGGTGCATTCAGGGCAAATGGTCCCAAAAAGAAAAGCACCTTCACATCAATCAAAAGAAATGCTAGCAGTAATAAATGCTATTATAGCTTTCAAAGACCTTCTGCAACCAGGTCAACTATTGATAAGAACGGACAACACCACAGTAATGTGGTACATAAACAAACAGGGAGGAACCCATTCTTACCCCCTATGCAGACTGGCCATGTCACTTTGGAACATGGCCCTGGACTTACAAATCGAACTACAAGCACTGTACTTGCCAGGCAAGGAAAATACGCCGGCAGACAACCTAAGCAGAAATATGACAGATCCACATGAATGGAAGTTGCATCCTCAAGTTTTTACAGAGATAATTCAAGCATGGGGAAGGCCAGACATAGATCTCTTTGCCTCCCACAAAAATCACCAATTGACAAAATTCTGCTCAAGGATTTTTCATCCAAAGGCCTGGAGAGTGGACGCTCTCTCTTTCAGTTGGACATCAGTGACAGTTTATGCCTTCCCACCTCTTCCTCTGCTGCCCAAAGTTCTACTAAAAACCAGAGCAGACAGACCAAAGATGATTCTCATTGCTCCAGACTGGCCAAGACAACACTGGTATCCACTCCTGAGGAGCCTGACGCATTCCCCACCATGGATCCTGCCTGTAATGCCTCTTCTCCTGACTCGGCACAGCTTCAAAAGTCAGCTAAAAACACTCGGTCTAGCCGCATGGAAGATTCCTTAGCATCACAACAGACCCTACTCTCCAAGGAGGTGCAGGATGTCATTTTGGAGGCCAGAAGACAGTCTACTAGAAAAGCTTACTCAGCAGAATGGAAACGGTTTTGTGTCTGGAATGAGAAAAAGGGCCAGGATCCTGGAAAACTGAACTTACCTCAAATATTACAGTATCTAGCTGAGCTGCTAAGCAGTGGACTTTCATTCTCCTCCATCAAAATCCATGCCTCAGCCATTTCTGCAGAATACAACACCGATCCACCCTTATTCTCTCACCCCCTCTTAAAACAGTTCCTCAGAGGGGCTAAGAATCTAAAACCCCCAAGGAAACAACCAATACCTGCTTGGGATCTCAATTTCATTCTAGAAAAACTGACCTTGCCTCCTTTTGCGCCAGCTGCCTCATCAGATTTGCAATATTTGTCCTGGAAAACAGCTTTCCTTCTGGCTATTACCTCAGCTCGTAGGGTATCGGAACTACAAGCTCTCATGGCTGTGCAGCCTTTTATCATCTTCCATCAGGACAGAGTGTCCTTACGAACCAACCCGTCCTTTATGCCAAAAGTGGTATCCAGGGTAGCTTTGAATCAGGCTATACACTTACCTACCTTTTATCCTAATCCTCAAAACAAAGGGGAGAGATTACTACATTCCTTGGACATCCACAGACAACTGCGTTTTTATTTGGACAGAACAAAGCCTTTCAGAAAATCAGAACAGCTCTTTATGTCCTATGTTATAGGAGCTCAAGGAAAGCCAATTTCCAAACAGACAATGTCAAAATGTATAGCCCACTGCATATAGTTTTGCTATTCTTTCCATGGCAAAACTGTACCTACAGGCATCAGATCTCACTCCACAAGGGCCACGGCTACCTCTGCAGCTTTTCTCAGAGGAGTTCCTACCAAAGATATTTTGGAAGCAGCCACTTGGAGTTCTGTGCATACCTTCTCCAAACACTACCACCTTCCACTATACTCCAAATCTAGAGCGGGCTTTGCCAATGCAGTATTGCAGGGCATTCTGGCTCCTCCTAGTTCCACCTAGTGCCTACCACCCCTTTCCTAGCTTTGGGATTCTACCCATCTGTTATGACTGCAGCTGTATGCACGATGAACATAGTACAGTTTTGTACCTACCATAAATGTAGATGTTCGAGTGCTAACACAGCTGCAGTCCAGGTTTCCCTCCCTCCTTCCCCTCTTGGGATAGGCCTAGTGGCTAACATCTCCTCATGCAACCTGATTGGGGTATTTATTCTTGATGTATTTGCTTGCACTACTGTATTTTGATTATATGGCATTGCTTTATTACACAAATTTATGTATCGCCTTCATTCTGGGGGCACCTGACATCTGGGGCAAGAAAAACTGAAGAAAATGGCGTCGGCTGGTTCTTTTATACCCCTGTCGCACTGACGTCAGGGAAGAAGCGACGACAACCGACGCCGGACCTAGACTTTGGAATTCGGCTGACCGAGGACTCGCCTGACGGCAGGAGAACCCATCTGTTATGACTGCAGCTGTATTAGCACTCTAACATCTACATTTATGGTAGGTACAAAACTGTACTTTTTACCTGGCAGGTAGTCTTAATGCCTGTAGCATTGATTTTTTTTTTTGTTATGGAGGCTAGATTTGCTTCTTGCAGATCTGTGTCTGTAACTATTTAATTTTGTTTAGTTTTGCACAGTTTGAATAGTAAACCGTTTAAAAGTCATGCTGAGGCAAACATCAGAGAACATATGATTTTTTGAATATCTTACAAAAAGATAATACTGACTTCATGAAGGAGAGGAATAAAGCCTCAAAAATGACTTGGATAGCCTGAGCCTGAGTAGTGCTGCAGGGCGGGGTGTTAGCAAGCAGCCATCCTCCATCCAGGAAGGAGGAACTGGAGAGTCTGGGCACTGGCTGCAGTAAGCAGGTAGAGGCTTGTTAACAGCAATAGTACAACATTGCCTGGGGTTGTGGGCTTTGTCTGCCAAGTCAGTGGTGGAAGCTTTAGGTGGATTAAACCTGTGGAAACATACATATGCTAGGGGAGGCTGTCGGGTCCCTGTGGAAACATGCATATGCTAGGGTAGGCTGTCAGGTCCCCTGTGTGGCACTTTCAACCCTTCTATGGGTGAGGCTGGGGCTTCTTTAAGAAAATATTTGCTGACTCTGAAGAATTGACTGTGAAGAATTGACTGCAGAAGGCTGTTATGTTCACACACCAGATAGCTTGACTGCCGACAGGGCAGTGTGGGATGGGGAGGGGTGCTGCACTGCTGAGTGTGTTGTCCTTCAAATAAGCAGTTAAACCAAAGTCGCATCTGCTTGAGTTGGTGGTAGCTCAGGTGGATAAGATCCCAGTGCACCTATTGAAAGTGTAGGGGTTCTGTATTTAAAATTCACAGTATACAATTTAAATGCATTATTTACAATTATAAACAGTTGCTTTACATTTTACCGTATCTTTTTACATTTTCATTTCCCCTACTGTTTTTTCCTTAAAATCTTATTTTTGTCAATCTCTCTGACAATGACCATTTTCCATTAAATCTTATTTCATTTAACCTTTCATTCCATATAATTCATATCGTACAAAACAACTTTTCATCCCATTTATCCACCTCTGTTTTACATTTTTATAATATCCATATTCTACTATATCCAAATTTACATTTTTCAATCTCTTTATATATTCTTTTTCATATATTTGTTTCCATAATTGTTTCACTCTATCACATTTTAAAACACTCTGCTTGTGGTGCGCTGATGAGATCATAACAAGGCCTAAATATGCATATCCACAGCTAATGGGGTTTGGCTTTATTGGCCTGAAATTTTCCATTAAAACAAATTAAGAAAAAAAGTCATGAGCATTCAGAATCACCATATAGCTGAAACACCTGATATTCATAAGGGTCTTTTGCATATATACCATGTGCCTCTGATACAAGAGGTTTGAGAGTTCACTCAGTGGAAGTTCTAGCTTGGCTGGAGTTTTCATTTAGTTTTTATTGTTTTTTTCTGTGTGACCTCACTTTTTGTTGTAGTTTGTTAGTTGGGATATTTTGCAGTCACCCTAATGGTAACGGACATCAGCTGGGTATTTACAACCATGTGTTTCTTATGCTGTGTCCACTCTGTTTGTGCTATGGTGAGTGGGTCATAACAAGGCTGAAATATGCATATCTACAGCTAATGGAGTTTGGCTTTATTGGCCTGAAATTCTATTGGTATTGAAAAAAACATTTTGTCTACTGAGCTGTTTTTCCTGGTATCACTGAATTCAGGAAAATATGCTTTTTTTTTCCCTTTAAGTTAAATGTTTGCTAGAACAAGGCAGTACTTCTTACAATGGAGAAATATGTTGAAGAATGTATTATCCTCTGTTGCTCATTACCAAACTTTAATCCTAAAATGTCTATTGTTTCATTATTAAATTGAATACCTTCTGTACTACTTGAAAACCTAATCCTCTATTTTTTCTTCATTAACACTTTTTAAATTATTTTTCAGTGTCTTAAAAGCAGATGTTATGTGATCCTATCTCGCCTACATTCTGTACTGATGGGCTCGGAGCCGATCCCTCGGCTCCGACTCGGCACGCTATGCTATAGAGCGAAGCCTCTTATTGGCTGAGCTATTCTCTATCCCAGGATGCACCACCACTAATCCCCCAGATCTCATTTGCCGCTTACAAGCTAGGATGTGGTCTCAAACTTGGCTGAGCTAAGTACTGTTTTTTTCTAAAGTTCCTGTCAGGAAATTTCTTATTCTTACCCAAAAGCTGTTTTAACAGCTATTGTTGTTGTACGAGTGTGTTTTGGTTCATTTTTCTGTGGTAAATTGTGTGTTTGTTTAGGGGAAAGGTTTCCCGTTTAAGTTAGAGGGGCCTTCCCCTATTCAGCTAGTTTCTCATTTTTTCTTTCAGGAGGTCAATACCTGTTTAAGTTAGAGGGTCTTGGCCCTCCTTTTTGCTGGTTTCTGACTTTGTCTTGTACCGTTTTAAAAAAAAAAAAAAAAGTTAAGTTAAAGTTAAATATTTTGTATTGTGTTAAATCTTTGTTCTAACAAAATAGTGCTTCTTTCCACTGGTTTAGTGTTTTTTGATAGGCATTATTATGTCAAAAGAACATAGACCCTCAGGGTTCAAAAAGTGCACGAGGTGCGGTTATAAGATGTCTATAACCGATGACCACTCCTCGTGCGTATATTGTTTAGGCATCAAGCACTTACAGGAGTCCTGTAGCGTGTGTCACGCCTTTTCATCTAGAGTCCTCCAAGAGAGGAAGAATAAATTAATACTGAAAGGGCTGATTAAACCCTCTTTCGAGGAGGCCTTATCTTCCTCATCCTCTCCTACCAAGAAGAAGAAAGCATCGGCTCCGACCAGCCCGTCGGAACCGACTGCTAAGAAACCTAGGCAGGCTTCTCCATCGGCTCCATGGACTTCGGAGCCGAGGGCGGAACGGTCTGCCTCGATGCCTCCAGTCTCGACTCCTCTGGTTTCGGAGCCGAGGACTGGGGCGTCGAGAGGCGGGTCACCATCGGCTCTACTGATTTTGGAGCCGATGAGGGTTGCCGGCTCAGACTCTTCCCTCGGCCAAGCCCTCCTCGGCACAGAGGGAAATTGTTTTGGGATCTCCCTTGGAACCGATATTGGTCGAGTCCATTCGGAGCCGGTCCCCCAGTCCTTTGGAGCCGATGGAGAAGTCGGTTCGGACCCGATCGGTGTCCTCTAGATCCTCCAAGATGTCTGATTCGGACATAGACAGGGTGCTCCTAAGACTTTTCCAGTCTCCTGTGTTCCAAAAGTTAGTTTCGGCTCCAGCCCATTCGGCTTCGGAGCCGATGGTCCACCCTGTAGTTATGGTTCCTCCTCCAACAGCCTCGGCACCGTTGGAGCCGGTGCTGGTGGAGCCGATGGAGGTTTTCGGGTCGGGCCCGACCCTTACTCCAGCCCCGGCTCTCGAGTCGGAGTTTGGTACGTGGACCTCCACTGTCGGCCCCGGGGGGGGACGCTTCGGGACTGATGTTTTCGGTCCCAAGCCTTCCTCTCGGTGTGTTGGCTGCGGGGGTACCGTCTACTGTTGTGGCCACGGAGGTGGGACCTTCCCAGGATTCTGGTGGTCCGGCCTTCAGGGCCATGAGGAGTGCGTTAGCCAAATCTTCTTTGGCTACCTCCACGGTCTCTCCAGCACCTTCCCTGCATACGGAGACTGGGTCTTTGGCAGTCCCCCTGTCCTTAGACAGCGGAGCCCCGGGGCCTGAGGTCACCCCCACTGGGGGCCCCCCCCGGAGGTCCCTCTGAAGCTTCTTCGGAGGAACCCCCAAGGAAAAGATCGTGCAAGAGGAAGCACGTTGACTCCCCCGATGAGTCTCTCACGTCAGACACTGATATTGATGATGCAGAGGGGTCCCCTAAGTCGTCCTCAGATGATGTCTCCTTTGCAGACATCCTGGAAGCCCTCAAACAACGAGGCGGCTGGCAATCCAAACCCCCTTCTGCTGACGAGTCGGTGTTCCTTAAGGCCTTCGGGGCTCAGCCCTCCGCCTCCTGGGTGTCTCCGCCCTTTGACGAGCTCCTAGATTTGATCTGTCGAAGGGAGTGGGAACACCCAGACTCTGTGGAACCGGTGCCTGCTCGCCCAAATAAGTTCCTGTCAGCACCCCCAGAAAAGGAGTTTTTGACGAAAGGTGTGGCTGTAGATGCCTTGGTGGTGGCATCTGCTACCCAGCAAGATGTAGCAGAGGCTTCGACGTCCGTCCATCCTCCTAATAAGGAGTCTAGGAGCATGGATCGGTACGGTAAGCGCACCCTAAGTTCAGCGGCCTTTACTTTAAGATCCCAGAACTATTTAACACACTTCACCAGGTTTCAGAGGGATCTGATCAAGGAGCTTTCAGATACCCTCTTGGGTAACCTACCTGAGCAGCTGGCCCAGACGGTTGGCTCTCAGTTGGCTACGCTGTCATCCATATCAAACTCGTCCATGAGGCTCATTTCTTACGCGGCCGAAGGGGCGAGTAGAGCGGCGGGTACAGGTATTGCTCTATGGAGGCAAGCCTGGCTCCGCCTGTGTCATTTTGCAGAAGCCTTCAAGTCTTCCTTTGCCGACGCCCCCTTTGATGGGTCCTCTTTGTTTGGACCCAAGGTAAAGGACATATTGACCCGCTGCGAGCAAGAAGGTAAGACTTTGACTGTCATAGGGGCACGATTTTCCACTCCCTTTCGGCCTTACCCCAAGGCTAAAAGAGGAGGGAAAATGTGGTTCCGTAGATCTCAGAAGTCTTATCCCTCACAGCAGGACGATCCCCCTTTGGAGACCGCGAGTCCTTTCGTGGCTCTTCAGCCTTTCACAGTCCCTGAGGGATTGCCCGACTGTGCAGCTCCGGAGCCAGTCTGGGGTCGTTTTTCGAGGCACCTAAAAGCCTGGGAAGGTATCACTCAGGACCGATGGGAGCTTCGAATTATCGCCGGAGCTTACGCCATTCCCTTTTCTCACTCCCCACCTCAGTCCATGAAAATCCCGCACCCGCCACCCAGTCAATGGGAAATTGCAGCCTTAGAAGTCTCAAAGCTGCTTCAAAAAGGAGTCATCCAACCGGTCCCTGCAGACCAGATCGGATTAGGGACTTACTCAAGATTCTTTTTGGTGCCAAAAAAGACCGGGGACTTGAGGCCCATTTTGGATCTCAGCATTCTAAATCGTTCAGTCAAAAAGTCCAAGTTCCGAATGGTCACCCTACAATCCATTCTCCCACTGCTGGAGAAAGGTGTTTGGATGTGCTCCATAAATCTCAAGGACGCTTATTACCATATCATGGTACATCAAGCGTCCAGGAGACATCTGCGCTTCAGCCTAGGAGACAGTCATTTTCAGTTTCGCGCTCTGCCCTTTGGTGTCACCACAGCCCCCAGGGTGTTCACCAAATGTTTGGCGGTCGTGACTGCTCACCTGAGAAGTCTAGGATTCCAGGTGTTTCCGTATCTAGACGACTGGCTCCTAACTGCCACCTCTAAGCATCTACTATTGCAGAGCCTACAAGCCACAATATCACTGGGCACTTCCCTTGGAATCACCTTCAATTGGCCAAAGTCTGTGTTGCTGCCATCTCAACGCATAAGATTCATCGGAGTAGAGATAGACTCAAACCGAATGCGGGTCTATCTTCCTACAGAAAGGATACAAACCATACAGGCTCAAGTTCGAGCCTTACTTCCCAGATCCAAAGCCCTAGCCAGAATGGTCCTGCAGCTATTGGGATCTATGTCCGCCACGGTTCTTCTAGTTCCCCTAGCAAGGTTGCACATGAGAATTCTCCAGTGGCTTCTTTCAACACAGTGGTCCTTTCAAGAACTACCTCTCAATCACCTCATATGGATCAAAGAAACCTGCAAACGGGACCTTCGCTGGTGGCTGGTGCCCTCCAGTCTGGATCAGGGACGACCCTTTGTTCCACCTCCTCCTGTGGCCACTTTGACTACGGACGCTTCCCAGGTGGGGTGGGGGGGGCATTCCCTGGGCAGGTCAGTCCAAGGCAAATGGCATTCGGAAGAGAGCCTCCTTCATATCAACATCTTAGAAATGAGGGCGGTGTTTCTGTCCCTACAAGCCCTTCATGATTACCTCCCTCAGGGCGTAATTGCCATTCACTCCGACAACATGTCAGTAGTCTGGTACCTGAACAAGCAGGGAGGGACCAGATCCTACCCCCTTTGCAGAGAGGCCATGAGAGTTTGGGAATGGGCAGTGTCGACCAAACGATTTCTAGTGGCGACTCATATCCCTGGCAATTCCAATGTGATAGCCGACAGACTGAGCAGAACTATCCTCTCTCCACACGAGTGGTCTCTGAACAATACGGTTGCAACTCAGATTTTCAGCAAATGGGGAATTCCTTGTTGCGACCTCTTCACAACCCTGCTGAATGCGAAGTGCAGAAACTTCTCCCTCGCTCCGGGGGAGAGCCCTATGGACGCACTAGCCCATCCTTGGCCCACCGGCTTCCCAGAGTGATCCAAAAGGCGTCTCACTTGGGGAGCAAAATGATCTTAGTTGCTCCTTACTGGCCTCGTCAGGTATGGTTCCCCTATCTTCGGAAATATGCACTGGACGGTCCATGGTTCCTGGATCAGATCCCAGACCTATTAGTTCATCAGTCGGGACTACTCCACTAGTCCCTCCACACCTTGAAATTAACAGCTTGGCTCCTCCTCTTCCGACTATAGTCAGGAATCATACCTTAGACCCGGAAGTCGTACACATCTTATCTTCGGCCCACAAGTCTGCCACTAAGAAATTGTATTCTAGCAAATGGAAGAGATTTGCTATTTGGGCTCAACTCCGGGGTCTGGATCCCATCACTATTCCTGCATCGAAGTCCTGAAATTTCTAACTTCCCTATTCAATCAAGGTTCTTCAGTCTCTACTATCAAGGTTCAATTGGCAGCTATTTCCAATTTTCACGAATCTATAAACCCACCTTTAATGAGCAACAGATTGTGTAAGACCTTTTTGAAAGGTGCTGCGCTTTTACGACCTCCGATTTCTCATCCTGCTCCTCCATGGGATCTCGATGTGGTGTTACGTGCCTTAACTTCCTCCCCCTTCGAACCGGCAGCAACATGTGATTTGAAATTTCAATCGTGGAAAACTGCCTTTCTGGTTGCGATTACTTCTGCCAGAAGGGTTTCAGAGCTTCAAGCTTGTCTGTAAAACCTCCTTACCTGGTTTTTCACAAAGATAGAGTATCTCTCAGGCCAAATCCATCCTTTGTCCCTAAGGTTTGTTCCAGTTTTTGTCTACAACAGTCATTAGAACTTCCAGTTTTCTTTCCAAAGTACTCAAACAAAGCAGAATACATATTCCACACATTAGATGTCCACAGGCAATTGCGTTTTTATTTAGATAGGACCAAACAAACTAGGAAAACAGATCAATTGTTTGTATCCTTTTCGGATAATAAATTGGGCAAGGCTGTCACAAAGGTCACTATTGCCAAATGGATCAGGGACTGTATTAGTCAAGCTTATTCCTCTTCTAATAAAGAGCTTACGACCTCTGTCAAAGCTCATTCTACAAGAGCTATGGCTACTTCAATAGCATTCCATTCTAAGCTTGCCATTAGTGACATTTGTGCTGCGGCTACATGGTCTTCCCCGCACACTTTCATTTCTCACTACAAATTGGATGTGGCATCTCGGGGGCGAGCTTCATTTGGTTCCACAGTGCTCAGGAGCGTTTTCCAGTGTGCCACCCAGGATTTAGGTGCTAGGGACGCTGTCCCATCAGTACAGAATGTAGGCGAGATAGGATCACATAACATCTTTTAGTTATGTACTTACCATAACTTTAGATGTTTGGGATCCATCTCGCCTACATTCCCAATAACCCACCCTCCTTCCCCCTTCCTTGGAGATCAGAAGAGATCGGACTGTCCGAATCCTGTTGTTTCATCTTGAAACATCTGGCAATGTTATATAAACAAGTTATGTATGTGTGCATGAATGCGGACAAACAAGATCTGGGGGATTAGTGGTGGTGCATCCTGGGATAGAGAATAGCTCAGCCAATAAGAGGCTTCGCTCTATAGCATAGTGTGCCGAGTCGGAGCCGAGGGATCGGCTCAGAGTCCATCAGTACAGAATGTAGGCGAGATGGATCCCAAACATCTAAAGTTATGGTAAGTACATAACTAAAAGTTTTCATCCCTTCTTCATTCTTAACTGCTAATATTAAATTATCTGCAAATAACATTTCTGGAATCCATATTCATTCTGCTGTACAATATGTAGCATCCTTTAATGTTAAACTTACTTTGCTTACAATTGCATTCATTATTAATGCAACAACAGGCTACTTAATGGACGTCCTTGTTTTATGGCACTTTATCTCTATTTTCTCACTTAACCAACCATTAATGTCCAATTTCACTTTATTTGTACTGTACACTGATCTTAAAACATTCATTATTTTTTTTACTGAACTTGTATTCTTCCAAAATCTCCACAACACTGCCTATTGTATTTTATCAAATGCTTTACTAACATCTCCTATTAAGACTTTCACTTCCAGTGTTATTGTAATTACCTCTTCTGCTGTCTCTATTAGAAATTCTTGTCCTCCTTTCCCTTTTGTTGAAAAAAATTTTGTTCAATAACTTGTTTACTTTACCATCTATTTTCTAATATTTTCATAAATATCTTACAATCAACATTATTTAATAGTATAGGTCTCCAGTTCTTTGTCTGTTTTATCTCCCTTCTTCCATATAAACTTCATTATGCCCATTTATATTTTCATCTTGTATACCTTTTTCTAACTTCGTTAAAAACCTCTACTAATTTTTTTTGCCATTCATTCAAATTTTTGTACATCAGATTTTCCACTCCATGTATTCCTGTCGCAACTTCGAAGTTTGCTTTTTCAAAACTTTTTTACTTCTAGCATAGTGATTTTATTTTCCATTTCCTTAAGATCCATTTATAGTTTTTATTTTCATTTATAGCCAATGTTTTCCTAATATAGTTTTACTTGCTTTATTTTCTGTTTTACTATTTTACCTTTCTCAGCTCTTAAGCTTCTTACTCTATTTTATTTTTCTTGTCTATTTTACTTAGATAAGGAGCTACTTGCACTTTTCTGCCACGTAAAAAAAATCTTTGTTTAAACAATCTTCTACTAATTTGTTCCTGATTCATTTTGTAATTTTATTTCTGCTTTTCTGTACGTTCTTCTTTATTGCACAATGACTAGCCATTCCCATTCCAAAACGAGCATGCTGATTGTTCAGCCCAGCCAGCGTACCCATTATAAATTGAGCAATTACCAGTGGAAAAAAATCCGGTCACCCAGACTTTCTTCTTTTAATGTATGCTGAGGAAACTAATTTTTTATTTAAAAAATTAAACTTTCAAAAAATGGAGACTTCAAAAGAATGAGACAGATGGGACAGAGAGAAATGCATGGATAATCTGGTACATTATGCAAAACTAGAGAAACCATGACAGTAGATCTATACATGTAATTAGTATCCTCCTTCAGATAAAATATTTTGTAGACTGATTTGATAATGCATGAAGAATTTTTCTTGTTTTCCTGTCCCACTCATCTAGTACCTTTTGGGGTCGGTCACCAAGGAATTGTAAGAGTAGCCTGTGTGGCACTAGCTGTGTTATAGGATGTAGACAATGTGTGCTAACCTGTGTAGGTGTCCTAAGGAGGTGGTGTTAGAACAGCTGCTGTCTGGAGTAGAGGAGTGAGGGTTGTCTACTGAATCATGAAAGATATCTTCATTTTGCTTACGTGTAAATAACATTAATTTTCTTTTATGCAAATTTGGTCTTCTGGTACAGAGTGGCACTAAGGACCAGTCCCTTCCATCCAGGTACTATTTTTTGTCCAGTCCTCAGAACAAGCAGAAAAAGTCTCTCTGCTTTTTTAATATTTATGTACTGCTATGATCTTACCTCAGTAAGACCAAGGATTTTAGAAGAAACTCTCTCTAAGTCTTGATAAAAAACACATACCCATTTCTTAAGCTATCCCCATGGCTGGCATGCTGTATTGTTTTCTGCTATGACTACAATAGAAAGGTACTTTCCAAGGGCACATTAAAGCTCACAGTCTGAGGGTAATTCCGCAAGCATTTCTACACAAAGCATTTGTGAGTTAACTGTATGGACATCCACTCATGCAGTCGCTGATCACTAAAAGCTAGACATTTTTCCAGGAATTGGGCAGATTTCACAATTATATCCCTACAGGGCAGTTCCCTCTACCCCTTAGGGTCTGGTCAGTGTGAGTTCTTCTGTAGTGCTTTCCCATTTATGACTGCTTGTGCAGCAGTGATCCTTATGATTAATACAATGCAGTAATATAAGCATGTTCACTATTAATACAATGCAGTAATACAAGCATGCTCGCGATTAATACATTGCAGTAATACAAGCATGCTCGCAATTAATACAATGCATTAATACAAGCATGCTCACAATTAATACGATGCAGTAATACAAGCGTGCTCGCGATTAATACATTGCAGTAATACAAGCATGCTCGCAATTAATACGTTGCAGTAATACAAGCATGCTCGCAATTAATACAATGCACTATTACAAGCATGCTCGTCATTAATACAACGCAGTAATACAAGCATGCTCGCAATTAATACGATGCAGTAATACAAGCATGCTCGCCATTAATACAAGCATGCTCGCGATTAATACGATGCAGTAATACAAGCAAGCTCGCGATTAATACGATGCAGCAATATAAGCATGCTCACGATTAATACGCTGCAGCAATACAAGCATGCTCGCAATTAATACAAATATTCGAGCAGGATCATTGCTGTAGTGCAGTAGTCCTCGCTGTACCACTCCCAGTACTGCACCAAGTAGGAAAGGAGCCCATTGGTCTGTTTTAGTGTAAATTTACCATCCCTTTCTGTGATAAGGAATTACCCTCTTACAGTGGGTAGGTCATTGTTATGCACCTGGGAATAGATGGGGTTAATATAGTGATCTTAAGACTGCTCCCACTACTGTTTCCCTGGCAGCACCTCATAAAATAAAATTCTATTTTGGCTGCAACTTTTTCATTTGAAAAGCATCTTGAATGTTAGATAAAAATGTATCTGATGTTGTAAATCTTTATTCATTCCTTACTGTTAGGACTTCAGTTCCTTCCTCGGAACTGACATGGCCGTTTCCAAGCTCGCGTCCGCCAAAAACTCTCAGCTAAGACCTACCCATAATGCCCCTCTCATAGTTACTCCAGATCTTGTTTGCCACGTTCCTCGTCAGACGTGCCTAGCCTTCTCTCGCCAAGCTAAGTGGAAATTTGTGATTTTTGGTGGTTTCTCTTCAAACTAACCTGTTTTTTAGTTACTTTAGCCTTTTCTTACTATCGCCTATAAGCTAGTTCTATTTCCTACCCTTTACCTTTGGTAATTAAATCTCTACCATTGTTGGTACTGTCCTTCTCGCCTACCTTTGGTAGGCCGTTCTTTACCACTTGTGGTATTTTTTAAATGCCATCGTTGGTATTCTGTCCCTTTTCTTTCCTTCTTGTTGTTTCCTTTAGGATACCCCCTTGTTGCCTGTACTATGTCAGACAAAGTTAAGTTTGGGTTTAAATAGTGTGACAATTGTGGGCGTACGTTGCCCAACTCGGGCAGCCACGCTCTATGCATTTACTGTTTGGGCATGGACCATATTAAAGCTGATTGTGACATTTGTGCTAGTTTTAGCAATCACACGCTAGCAGAGTGTAAAAATAAGCTTATTTTGAGAGGTTTAATCAAAACACCTTTTTCGGAGCCTCTGTGTTGGAGGTCTCACTGCCTCCAAAGACCAAAAAAACACAAGGAAAAACAGAGTCACTCAGTTCCTACATCTGTCAGTTACAGAACTGAGCCAGCTCCATGTTTCTCCGGTGCCCTCAGAGCTGACCTCTTTGGCACCAGGCTCTGTCTCTTCTCCCTTTGTGCCATATCTGATATTGACTCCTATTTCAGTTCCAGCCTTGACAACACCGGCTTCGGTGCCGTCCTTTGTTCCAACATTGGCTTCCACGACTATACCTGCTTCGGCACCATCCCTGGCCACAGTGCCGATAGCTTCTTTGGCTCCACAGATTATGACCTTAGCTCCTAAAGTCAAATATCTCCCAAGAACCAGATACTCTCCAACGTATAATCGTTTTTTGGTGCATCGCTTTAGCCCCTTTCTTGAAAGACCTGATTCTCCTTCAGCAGCCTCCTTTAGATCCACCAGGAGCTTTTCTGAACTAGATGTAGTGCGGATTGTGTACCAGCTTCTGGCAGCTAGGGTATTGCCCACTCCAGCTGGAACTTCGTCCCCTTTAGCTCGGAATCCTTCACAGCATATTCTCCTATTTATCCTCCTCTGGCCACTACCCAGGCCCTGGAGATCTCTCTACCAGTGTCCACCCCAGTGCATCCTGTCTGCACCGACCACCCTTTCTGCATTGGCTCCGTTGGAGCCGGTGTGCACTTGGAGCAGTGTTTGGATTGTCAGCACTTTGGTACCTAGCCTGGCGCCTATTTTTTCGCTGGCGCCGTCTATGTCCATGGCTCCGATGACTTCGGTACTCTTGGAGCTCCTCACCTGGAGGTGGGCTCTTCAGGGCGGGGTGTGACCCCGGTTCCGAGGTTGGCCTTCTCGATTCTGGGCTCCCATCCCTCCTTGGACAGGCCTGCTTTCCAGTTGTTTGGAGAGGGTTCTTGCCTCCTCAGGCTCGCAGTCAGCATCAATGACATCAGTATCAGTACCCACCCACCCCCCAGCATACAGCTGTCCCAGCCCCCTACTTCAGGATCCCGGGCACGGGAGCCGCAAGACCTCCCTTTAAAGGGAGCTCTTTCTCCAGAGTCCTCCTCCGAAGATCGACCTCCCTTTAAAGGGAGCTCTTTCTCCAGAGTCCTCCTCCGAAGATCCCACTGGGAAGCCACCCCGGAAGAAACGGTGCAAGAGGAAGCACCTTGATTCCTCTGAGGAATCTATCACTGAAGACACAGATTGCGATGAGGGAGAAGGGTCCCCACGGTCTCCCCCAGATAAAGTCTCATTCGGAGACATTCTCAAAATCCTCAAGCAGTGGGGAGACTGGAAGTTCTCTAACCCTTCTGATAATCTGTGTTCTTGCAGGCCTTCTGTGCCTGGCCATCTACTTCCTGGGTGACCCCATCTGCAGATGAGCTTGTTAAGCTGATCTTACAACGTGTCTGGAAGGCCCCGGGCAACGTAGAATCTGTCCCCCGGAGGCTGGACAAAAATTCTAGCCACACTTGAAGACCAGCCCCACTGGTCCAAGCAGTTGACTATTGATTCCATGGTCATGGCGGCGGCCACCAAGAGGGAACTGGCAGAAGATAGTTCCACTGTCCAGCCTACGAACAGGGAGTCTCTGGCCATGGGCAGACTAGGAAAGCGGACCTAAGCTTCAGCGACCTTTGCCATCCGGTCGCTGAACTGTCTGCAGAGAGACCTAATCTCCGAAATGTCTTCCTCTTTGGCGGGGGTCCTGCCTGATGAGGTGTGTGACACTGTCGCCTCGTAGCTAGCTATCCTTGAATCTAACACCACCGAGGGGGCAGCTTGAGCTGTCGCATCAGGCATTGTCATGAGACGTCATGCTTGGATGCAGTTGTGTGATTTCTCAGACCCCTTTAAATCTTCCTTAGTTAATGCGCCTGTCGACAGATCTGCACTTTTTGGTCCCAAAGTGCGAGACACACTAGCACAAAGTGAGAGACAGAAAGACCTTGTCTGCTGTGGGCTTATGCTTTTCCGCCCCCCCAGAGGTCCTACTCCAGGAACCAGAAGGGAGGAAAAATGTGGTTCAGAAAATCTCAAGGATCTTTTCGTGACACTCGTGAGCAATCCCCTGTGGAGCAGAGAGGGCAAGTCATCTAGAAGACCACCACTTTCAGGGTAGAGAGGGTCCCCATAACCAGGGCTCTAGAGATTCCGTATTCGGCTGACCCTACCAGCGCTCCTGAGCAGTGGCCCGATTGCTTTCCTCTGGAAGCAATCGGGGGTCGTTTTTCTCTGCACCTACCAGCCTAGCAACTTATTACTGCCAATGTTTGGGTGCAGAGAATAATATCCAGAGGCTACCCGATACCATTCAATTTAACTCCAGACCCGTCAAACGAATCCCCGATGTGCCACCCAATCAGAAAGAAGTAGCAGCCCTAGAAATAGAAATGCTGCTAAGAAAAAGTCATCCAACCAGTCCCACCAGACCAGAGAGGATCCGGGTTGTACTCTAGGTTCTTTTAAGTGCCAGAAAAGACAGGGGACTGAAGATAGATCCTGGATCTCAGTCTGTTGAATAAATTTATCAAACCTCAAAAATTCCGGATGGTCACAGTACAGTCCATTCTCCCCTTCCTAGGAAGGGGACAACTGGACGTGCTCTATAGACCTCCAGGACGCGTATTACCACTTAAAAGATGGAGCACCGCTCCCATAGGTTTCTCCGCTTCTGGCTGGGAGCCAATCCCTACCAGTTCAGGGCACTGCCATTCGGTCTCAAGGTTGCACATGAGAATGCTATAGTGGCTTCTTTCTGCACAATGGTCTATCTTAACTCACCCACTCGACCACATGATAAGTCTTACAAACCTTTGCAAGGAAGAAATGCTATGGTGGATAAAGTCATAATCGAATCTTTGGTGTTGACTGTTCTGTCTCCCCCAGCCCATGGCCACGGTGACCACGGATGCTTCCCTGTTAGGGTGGGGGGGCATTTCCAGGGAAAGACTGTCCAAGGCACCTGGTCCCCCATGGAGGCCAATTTGCACATAAATGTCCTGGAACTGAGGGCAGTTCTCTTAGGGTTGCAAACGTTCCATACATCCCTACCTTCTGGGACCATTGCAGTTCAGTTGGACATGTCAGTCGTCTAGTATATCAACAAGCAAGGCAGAACCAGGTCTTACCTCCCGTGTCGGGAAGCTGAGGATTTGGCATTGGGCGATTGCTTCCAACCGCTTTCTTATAGCAATGCACATTCCCGGGAGTTCCAACCTTGTTGCAGACAATCTGAGCAGGAACATCCTGATGCCTCACGAGTGGTCCCTCAATCCTGTAATAGCAGATCGGATTTTCCTCCACTGGGGCAAGCCTTGCTGCGATCTGTTTGCTTCCCCCTTAAACAGCAAATGCAGAAGCTACTTTTACCCAGATTCCCCCCTCAGAGGGAACCCCCGAGGGATGCTCTAATGCACGATTGGCCCCCGGGTCTACTGTATGCCTTTCCTTCATTTCCCCTCATCCCAAAATTCCTCCAGAAAGCTCAAAGGTTGAGAAGCAAAGTGATCCTCATTGCCCCTTATTGGCCCCGTCAAGTCTGGTTCCCATTCCTTTGGCCTCATCTGATTCACAACCCGTAGATCTTTGATCATTCCCAAGGTATTTTATCTCATCCTCGGGGACTGATTCATCCCAGTCTTCACAGCCTCAAGCTCACAGCTTGGTTTCTCCACTGCCAGGCTGCCTAACATCTCATCTCCTGTTCATGAAATTTTTCTGGCTTCACACAAACCTTCCACCAGGAAAGTTTATTCTAGTAAATGGACTAGGTTCTCTATTTGGGCCAAAGATCAGAACTTGGATCCTTTCTCTATGCCTAGTCAATATCTGACGACTCTTCTACATGCAGGAGCTTCGACATCGACAATCACTGTACATTTAGCAGCTATTGCTAATTTTCATAATGGATTTGATAATTCTTCAGTTATGTTACACCGCCTGTGCAAGATCTTTTTGAAAGGAGTATTGCATGTTAAACCTCCTGTCAAGCCCCCCATAGAACCCTGGGACTTGACCTTGGTACTTCAATCTCTCACAGGCCCTCTTTTCGAGACTTTTGATTCATGTGATATAAAGTTGTTGTCATAGAAGACTCTACTTCTCACTACTTCTTTCCTCAGCGAAGAGTATCTGAGCTACAGGCCTCGAGTGTCAATAGATCTTACTTGAACTTCCACAGGGATAGGGTGTCCCTTCATACGGACCCTTTTTTCTTGCCCAAGGTCATTTCTGGATTTTCCATTAACCAATCTATTGACCTGCCGGTTTTCTTTCCTCAGCATTCTAACAGAGGGGAGTACCTTTTGCACACCCTTGATGTGCGTCGGCAGTTTCGTTATTTGGACAGGACTAAATATTTCAGGAAAACAGGTCAATTGTTTGTGGCCTTTGCAGGACCCAGATTGGGTAAACCTGTCTCCAAAGTGACTTTATCCTCCTGGCTTAGAAACGTCATTAAATTTATCTACCAACAGAAATAAACTATCCTTTACCTTCCAGAATAAAGGCTCATTCTACTAGGTCAATGGCTACTTCTGTAGCTTTTCATTCCTGAGCCTCTGTAGGTGATATCTGCACAGCAGTCACTTGGGCAAGACATCATACCTTTATCTCTCATTACAAATTGGATTTGGCCTCCAGGGGGCGAGCATCTTTTGGTTCTATGGTGCTTGGGAATATCCTTCCTTAGGGCCACCCAGGACTCAAGTAGCTGGGGCCTTGGTCCTAACAGTAAGGAATGAATAAATATTTACAATATCAGATAAAGAAGTTATGTCTTACCGTAATGTTCCATCTGTTTTGTAGATATTTCTTCATTCATTACTTCCTGCCCTCCTTCCCCCTGCCTGGATTCCTAGTTAGGGTATATGCTCATAGAGAGCCTCCTTCTGTTTTTCTCTTACTATCCCTATTCTATAGGGGACAGGCAAACGAGATCTGGAATAACTATGAGAGGGGCATTATGGGTAGGTCTTAGCTGAGAGTTTTTGGCTGGCGTGAGCTTGGAAACAGCCATGTCGGTTTAGAGGACTGAACCAAAGTCCTAACCGTAATGAATGAATGAAGATCTCAAACACAGATGGAACGTTATGGTAAGACATAACTTTTTACACCTTTAGCACATTGTTTGTTAGGGGTCTATATTACGTTATCGAATGTTAATTTGTCAGAAATGCGTCTTCCTAGTAGACATTGTAGATGCCTGTGCCACTCTTCTACGTAATTTTGCATTGTTGGTAATGACAACTCATTTAAGAAAGAAATATTCCAAAAACTTATTGGGAATGTAGGTGGAAATCTTGTAAGTGCAGTGTTTCTTGTCTACTGCTTTCTAGGACATGCTAATACATAAATGTCTGAAAATTATGTCAATAGCTCTTTACCTTCAGGTGGAAATGTTTCAGAAAGGCTTTAAGAAGTGGGAATTACTTCAGCTTCACTTAAAGATAGTGCTGTCAGCTTTTTAACTGCCATTTGGAATGTTTAACATATCCCATAAAAAGTATCCAACCCAAGAGACTGATCCTTTCGCCAGACAGCCTGACCAAAGTGAAACAAAGTAAAACGGCCCTTACTTGTTACAGAACTAACAAACTATTAAACACAAATAAAACCAATGAGAACAGAAGGCACGGGCGTCCAAGCTGATGAGAGACCAAAAATAATAGGAAATACACTTCCACTTAACGCAAGTTTATTGAAGTAGAATTTCAGCGTTTTCGCTACTGAAAACACAGTAGCTTCTTCAGAGTATTACAGAATGGCGCCAAAAAACAGAGTTTAAATAAAATAGTGTCACATAAAAATTTCGTCACTTCCACTTTTTTTAAAAAAGAAAAGCTAAACATTCTGTCATCAGTACATACAATCCCTAATAAAAACCAAGAATTTCCAATCCCAAAATTACTCTTATTAGTTAATAAATTGAATAATGAAGAAATAAATGAAAAAGGATGTATATAAATATAAAACAATATTCTAAATTCTCTGATAAACGTTCAAAGTGTATACATATGTGTACATAATAACCACTTATGATCAAATAAAATTTCCACAAGCTACCAAATAACCAAATCCCCAAAAAAAGGGGCAGGTAAGTGTTCTATTCAAGATATTTATCTAAAATTTTATATAGGAATAAGTTTGTAAACTGTTATTTATTTATTATCCCTAAAAAAAGTGGTTGTAAACTTTAAATGACTTCTTAGACATTAAACAGTACACTAAGGGTAAACCTTTGCTATTTCCTCCAAATGTAACCAAGCCATGTATGGTATATAGTTGTCAGCAAAGACGTCCAGTAGTCAAAAATGTACCATCCATAAACCAGATTTTAGTGGAACACAAATCCTGTAGATTTTCTTTTAGTAAATACTAACGTGTATTAGTATGTATATCTACCATTCTCTTTTGAATTAATGTACCTTCTTTTAAAGAGTACTTTGTAGTGTCTACTGTACTTAGTGTTGCAGCTACGGTAGTGTAAGCAACCCATCATTTTCCGTCTGACCCGGTTAACTTGTTGTAACATGGATCGTTTTGATGGTAAACTTAAAATCCTTTCCAAAGATGTACTTGCTACAACATCGTCTACTAGCAGTGCTGGTGTGTTCCTTATTTATTTTACATTTGTTTACTGGGGAGGTCCGACTGGACAGAGCTGCCTGTTTTCAACGGAGTCTCGGGGAGAAAAGCTCCAGAACAATTGCTAACATACTATACATAAGATATTTGCGCATTCAGTTATAAAAATATAGCAGACAACATATGATTGCATAAGATATTTACATAAGCATAGTGGTTTAGACATACAATTAAAAATATAGCAGGTAGTAACATTTGATTGTTCAAGATTATCTCTACTAAACATATACTGTATGAAGAAGTACCGAAGATAAGACAATATTATCTCTACTAAACATACTGTATGAAGATGTACTGAGGGTAAGACAAGATTATCTCTACTAAATATACGGTATGAAGATGTACTGAAACTAAGACAAGATTATCTCTACTAAACATATTGTATGATGATGTACTGAAGGTAAGACCAGATCATCTCTACTAAACATGTTGTATGAAGATGTACTGAAGATAAGACAAGATTATCTCTACTAAACATACTGTATGAAGATGTACTGAGGGTAAGACAAGATTATCTCTACTAAACATGTTGTATGAAGATGTACTGAAGGTATACTGAAGATAAGACGATTATCTCTACTAAACATACTGTATGAAGATGTACTGAGGGTAAGACAAGATTATCTCTACTCAACATACTGTATGATGATGTACTGAAGGTAAGACGATTATCTCTACTCAACATACTGTATGAAGATGTACTTGAAGGTAGGACAAGATTATCTCTACTAAACAATACTGTATGAAGATGTACTGAGGGTAAGACAAGATTATCTCCACTAAACATATACTGTATGAAGATGTACTGAGGGTAAGACAAGATTATCTCTACTAAACATACTGTATGATGATGTACTGAAGGTAGGACAAGATTATCTCTACTAAACATATTGTATGAAGATGTACTGAGGGTAAGACAAGATTATCTCTACTAAACATACTGTATGAAGATGTACTGAGGGTAAGACAAGATTATCTCCACTAAACATACTGTATGAAGATGTACTGAGGGTAAGACAAGATTATCTCTACTAAACATGTTGTATGAAGATGTACTGAAGATAAGACGAGATTATCTCTACTAAACATACTGTATGATAATGTACTGAGGGTAAGACAAGATTATCTCCACTAAACATACTGTATGATGATGTACTTGAAGGTAGGACAAGATTATCTCTACTAAACATGTTGTATGAAGACGTACTGAAGATAAGACAAGAAAGGAAAAACTAAAAAAGGAGGAGAATATAGACAAGTTCATATGAGGTGCATTGAAATTTTAAGGGAAAGCTTTTCAAATTCGTCTAGGGGTGAGTTGGTGGGTATAGATGGGGCAGTGGGGAGTAGGTGACAGTGAGTTGGTAACGTGTAACAATATATAATGCATCTGTGGGAGTTTTAAAGAGGAGGTTGGATAGTGGGTAGGGGAAAGGAGTTATAATATATTAGTCAGAGTATGTATGAAGGTAGTGTGACAGCGGTGAGGTCTGCGGTGGGAGTGACGGACACATTTAAGGTGGAGGTGGGGTTACATCAAGGATCAGCTCTGAGCCCTTTTTTATTTGCAATGGTGATGGACAGGTTGACAGACAAGATCAGACAGGAGTCCCCTTGGACTATGATGTTTGCAGATGACATTGTGATCTGTAGTGTGAGTAGGGAACAGGTGGCCGAGACCCTGGAGAGATGGAGATATGCTCTAGAGAGAAGAGGAATGAAGGTCAGCAGGACTAAGACAGAATATATGTGTGTGAATGAGAGGGAGGATAGAGGAATGGTGAGGATGCAAGGAGCAGAGGTGGTGAAGGTGGAGGAGTTTAAATACTTGGTCAGTAGTTCAGAGTAACGGTGTAAATGTAGATGTTCGAGTGCTAATACAGCTGCAGTCCAGGTTTCCCTCCCTCCTATACTCCAAATCTAGAGCGGGCTTTGCCAATGCAGTATTGCAGGGCATTCTGGCTCCTCCTAGTTCCACCTAGTGCCTACCACCCCTTTCCTAGCTTTGGGATTCTACCCATCTGTTATGACTGCAGCTGTATGCACGATGAACATAGTACAGTTTTGTACCTACCATAAATGTAGATGTTCGAGTGCTAACACAGCTGCAGTCCAGGTTTCCCTCCCTCCTTCCCCTCTTGGGATAGGCCTAGTGGCTAACATCTCCTCATGCAACCTGATTGGGGTATTTATTCTTGATGTATTTGCTTGCACTACTGTATTTTGATTATATGGCATTGCTTTATTACACAAATTTATGTATCGCCTTCATTCTGGGGGCACCTGACATCTGGGGCAAGAAAAACTGAAGAAAATGGCGTCGGCTGGTTCTTTTATACCCCTGTCGCACTGACGTCAGGGAAGAAGCGACGACAACCGACGCCGGACCTAGACTTTGGAATTCGGCCGACCGAGGACTCGCCTGACGGCTGGAGAACCCATCTGTTATGACTGCAGCTGTATTCGCACTCGAACATCTACATTTATGGTGGGTACAAAACTGTACTTTATTGACAACTCTGTCAGTAGTGCTCATTTGTGGGGAATATTTTACAGTTGACCCCCCCCCCCCCCAAAAAAAAAAAAAAAAAAAAAACCTGTTTTCTGTTACTTATTTGCTCCGAACTGGGTATTCTTTCAAAGCTTTGCATTTTAGTGGCTGTAGTCTGAGGTTAGCAGTGCAGTGAAACCCTTGTATATCACTGTGTTAGTGTAGATTCGTAGGTAAGTATTAGGCTAAGCTGCCCTTGCTGGCCATATTAAGCCAAGCCAATTTCCTTTTTTGTGCTCAAATTAACCTATCCTATTTGGTTAGAGATTGGTCTTGCCCATCCCATGGCCGATAATTATATTAACCCTCATACGGTCATACTAGATAAACTAGATTCAGGCCTGCTGAATCTAGCTTTGTTTGTATAACTTGAGCACTAATCCAGGCCGCCTTTTTTGGAGAAGGTTCCACTGCACCCCAGTGGCAGTTGTGTGCAGTTAGAACTTGTCTGAAGACTACATGAACAGGGTTTGGTTTTGAGATTTTTTTACTGGTTAATTGGGTTTTTGTTTAAAAGCCTTTTCTGATTGCTTGTAGTCCTCTAAAGCTGTTTTAAGTGTGTTTTTTTACAGTTTGTAGTCATTTAAAGCTGTTTTAAGTGTATTTTTTTTACTGTTTTTGCCTTATCTTTTCAAAAATTTTTTCCTTATTTCCCACCTTTCTAAGCTAGTATAGTCCAATTTTCAGGCTAGTGCCGAATTCAGGGCTGTGTTACAAGTTTCTGAGTTGCCCATACCTTACTTGGATAGAAGGAGGTTTCTCTGTTCACCTGTGAGAGAGGGGAATTTTGAGCAGCCATCTGTCCCTGGAGGAGTGGTTCCAGCCCAGAAGTTAGTTTATAGGCCATTTTGGGCTAATTTCTCTCTTTCATTTAGATGCTGTAAAAATCGCATTTGCATGGTTTTGCACATCCGGGCAGTGCCGGTTAACTAAGGCTAAATTATTCCTGGCTCCACCAAGTCTCCTCTTCAGTTTTTCCCTTGAAAGTAGTCTAACTCTCAACCTAAGCACTTAAAAAGCATCCTACAGTCCAGCACTTGCTCAGACCTAATAGCAAGCACTAATATACCCAGACACTTGATTGTCCAGCAGGGCAAGGCTCATTATTCACCCCTCACCAACCAAGCGACTAAGCAGCTCACCCTACTATTCAGGCATGACCAAAGGGCAATTTCAGGTATACTCTCCAGACCAGCTGGTGAACCTGGGTATCCTGCGGCAATGTTACAACTGCGTCATGTACACAGACAACCCTCTCCTCCTACCGCAGAACATTAACCTATGCGAGAGATGCAATTATATAGCTAAACTGGAGGCAAAGCTCTCTCCACCCAAGACCGGAACAGGTAGTCATGAGGAGCAGGTTAACACTTGCACCACACCTCTAGCCTCACATAGACATACTAAACCAGCACTGGCAAAAGATGCACATAAATACACTAAATCATACTCTGAGGTCTAAATAAAAACCTGGAAAAGCATAAGAGACCTCCAAAGCAGACACCCACAAAACCTGCACCTTCCGTCACAAACAAGACAACACATAAAACACAAAATCACTGTGCCGCACAATCACAGCCCTTGAGGCAAAATAACATGCGTGTAAAGCACACTAGTAATAGGCGACTCTATCGTCAGGCACACTGACGTCCCACTCACTAGGCTGGACAAGAAGGTTACTGTTGACTGCCTGTCTGGAGCCAGAATCCGCCACATAACACAAGCAATCGGGTCACTCCAGAACAAGTACAAATTTGACTCTGTCATTGTTCATGTTATGTTGGTGTGAATAACCCGAGACGTACCTCCCTGGACTACATGAAAAGAGACATGGAAGAGCTCTCTGATCATGTAGCCCAGGCAGGTATGACCCTGACCCTGAGTAGCATCCTGCCCTCACCAAGAATGATACTGCAGTATAAAGAAAAAAATGATCAATTCCAACAGTTGGCTAAGCTTCTTATGTCAGAGGGGATCCAGTGTCTGTCAGCCTGGGACGACATGCTCGACAAGCCTCGTTGCTTTGCAAGAGACTGCTTGCACCTGTCACCCCTAGGCTTTCGAATACTGGCCAAGGCTCTTGCTGCCCCCATAGTGCCTTTTTTAGGCAAGGCTCAAAAATCAAACCCACCTCCATTAACAGCACAAATAAAAAAAAATGCGGGTTATGCTACTCGACGCCAGGAGTTTAAATCTCAAAATGCACGTGCTCAAAGCACTCCTCAGTGTGGAGAACGTTGAGATCTGTGCAGTAACTGAAACCTGGTTCAAGGCTTCACAGAGCACCCCAGCACTACCGGGCTACAACTCCTACCACACATTTCGGCCACAGAACATGGACCGAAACACAAAAGGAGTGGGTGTATCCATATTCATCAAGGGTACCTACACCTCCAGGTTAGTGGCGCAGCATGATACTTCTGAGATCATCCATGTGCAGCTAACATCGGACAAATCTGTAATACAAATTGTGGCCTGCTACAGATCACCCTCCATGACCCAGGACCACCACTCCACCTTTCTGGAGACAGTGGAAAACATAAAGGTCCTACCGAACACCCTGATATTGGGAGATTTCAATTACCCTACCATTAACTGGGAAAACTACTCAAGTACAAACTCCCAGGTCCAGCGCTTCCTGTAATTAATTTATCAACTCAAATGCCCTGGATCAGCTAGTAAACCCCCCACCAGAGGTGAAAACGTATTGGACCTGGTCATCACCAACATGGGCGACAGGTGTTCTGCACCGAAGGTCAACCCGTCACTGGTTAGATCAGACTATAAACTAATCACTCTGGATGTCCACACCACACCACCAACCCCAACCAAGGAAACCACAGTGAACAACTTTTCTATAGCAAACTTCACCTTACTTAAGACAGAGGTGGTAAGTTTCACAGCCCCCACACTAAAGAATAACAGTGTCCAAGATGCAGGAACCTTTACAAATGCACTCTACGAGCACCTACAAGGATGCATGGATCGTGTCATCCCTAGCAAAACCAAGACTCACTCCCCTAAGAGAAGGAAACCAGTCTGGTGGACCCCTGCCATAAATAGGCTATACAATAGAAGAAGGAAACTAGTTCAGAAAAAAAAGCAAATCCCAAGAAGGAAAGACATCCCTGATCAGTATCAGTAAGAAACTAAGGTCCCTCATAAAAATCATCCAAGGCTAACTTCGAAAAAAAATAGCCAAGGATTCGAAAGATAACCACAAAGCCTTCTTTAGCTATGTCAAGAATCTAAGTGGCAACTCGCAGATATGCTCTGAGCTAGTGCAAAATAGCACAAAATATACCAAACCTACAGATATTGCCAAAATCCTGGCAGATAGATTCACTGCAAACTTCATGCCCTTCTCACCCCCAAATGGGCCCACAACAATACGGGAAAAGTGTAGTGTCCCAGAATTACATACGCACAGGTGAAAACAGCCTTCCGAAAGCACAGCGTCAGTGGGACCAGATGGTGTCCCAGGCTGCATCTTGCACTAAGTACAGAATGAACTAACCCCCCCCCCCCCACACACACACACACACACACCTAAACACACTGTTCAACCTCAGCCTCTCCACAGGCTACATACCCATAGAATGGCGCACAGCAACTGTTATTCCGCTTCACAAAGGAGGGGCCACAACTGACCCTGATATAAGCCTGACTAGCCTAGTCTGCAAGGCTATGGAGTGCATCATCATGGAACTCGTTAACAAAGACATTGGGAACCTACAAACACTTGACCCGACCCAGTTCGGCTTTAAGGGCTGATCATGCCTACTAAACCTGGTTGACTTCTTCGAGACAATCACCAAGGCCATAGATGAGGGGAAGGTGGTTCACACAGCCTACCTTGACCTCGACAAGGCTTTTGACACCATTCCCCACTCGGGAATTATAGAAAAACTCACCAGCCTGAACATAAACCCCTACGTCATGAGATGGGTTGTCAACTGACCTACAGACAGAACTCACACGGTAAGAGTAGCGGGCTCCAGGTCCGATTCTAAACCATTCACAAGTGGTGTCCCACAAGGCTCGGTCCTGGGACCCCTACTGTTCAGCATATACTTCTCGGAAGTATAGGCAAACACAGGAGGACTATGGCTAACCAAGTTTGCCGATGACTGCAAACTGGGAGCCATAATTGACTCTCCGGCTGACATGGATATTCTCCAAAAGGGCCTTACTGAGACGGACACCTGGTGTCAAAGTCATGGTCTCAAGCTAAATGCCAAAAAATGCATAGTCATCCCGTTTGGGAAAAACAAAACACCCATGAATTACCACATAGGTGGCAGCCCCCTTAATACAGAAGAGGTAATGATCTGGAGACCCAGGTAGATAGTAATCTCTCCTTTGATAATCTCTCTCCTTTGATAATCATTTTGCCAAATTATGCACAGTCCAACCAAAAGCGTGAACATCCAACGGCAATAAAATGAAAGTAAAGTATTCAAAAATTCGATTACTCTCGTAAAAGCAAACATAAAATTTATTTAAACGAGTAAGCGCTTTCGCCAAAGGCTTCTTCAGACTCTTGTTACAAAAGCAACTACCAAACAAACATATTTAAAACTGTCCAAGGCATACCATTCGTTAAAATTAGTCACCTGTTACTTTGACTTAAAGGTACAAATCCTAGTACATTTAAGATCACAATCGTGAATCTATTATTCTTAAAACCAGTATCATAATTGCTGGATATAGTGGATCGAACATGAAACATATACACAAGAGTTCATGGCATCAATATCCCAGTTCAAACAGTAGTGTACTGACTATTGAGCATAAAACCCGCATGTAGTTACACTCGCTAAACTGACAACGTTCCCAGTACATTCTTATGCCATGAGTTATGAACCAGCATTTAAAGATACAGAAACTCATACACTTAAAATCACAAACGTAAAACTGTTATTTATAAAATAATAACATGCATTGCTGCGTATAGTAGATCGAACATAAAACAATTACAAATGTGTTCAAAACATCAATGCCCCAGTTCAGACCAAAGTAAACCAAACATTAAGCACAAATCCTGTGTGTTATTTCATTCACTGGAATATCTACGTTTCCAGGACATTCATAAGCTATCAGCTTTAAAACAGCAGTTGTGCGAATATCGCACTTGTTTAACCATTCAAAAATAAGCTAAATGACAGTTCTTTAGTAGGTAAGTAACACTGACTTTACAATCTCTCTGTATTTAAGAGATTAGTAAATGGATCAAGTATCGCATTTGTTTAACATTTCAAAACTGACTTGGATGACAAATCTTTTGTAGATTAGTAACACTAACCTTACAATTTCTCTTTATTTCAGAGATTAACTCATGGAAATTCCCCTCATTTGGAAGAAACACCTCCCAGCGTGTATTCACCTAACTGATCACGCCGCGATTGCACGTTGAGACGCACGCATTTCTTTCTTCATAAAAATTCCTAAAAACATCAGTGCTGATTTTCAGAATTTACTGCACTAAAGTACGTGATCTGCACATAACATGCCCTTCTCACATTCGCATCTACCATGGAGTATATCACAAAATGTTCATATTTAAATAGACGGAAAGGCTAAAAATTGTTATGACATTTAGCCCTTATACCAAAAATAAAGACAATAGCCCTAATAAATACGATACAGAGCAGTGGATATTCTCTATATAAAGGCTTAGGTTCCACATCCTAAAGCACCATATATGAATAAAAACTCAATAAAATATGTAAGGGTTCAATTTAGAACATCAGGATTTAAAATATAATATATTGTAATACCAATATATAGTTTATAGTTCGTTGTGAAAGCAAACATAACAGTTAGGGAAAAAAATGGGTACTTTGCCAAATTAGTTAGGAAATCCTTCTGTGTAGCCCATCTAATTACCAAAGGGTTCGCATCTAGAAAGAGGTTATAGTGCCCCTCTACTCGTCACTCATCAGACCCATCATAAAGTGCAATGCCCCATTTGGGACGTACCTCACAAGACACTTCCAACAGCTGGAAAGACCACAAAAGTACCTCACCAAGAGGATTACTGGCCTCAAACATATGTCCTATGCAGCCCGACTGGAAAAACTCTGGCTGTACTCGGTGGCATATCGTTTACTCAGAGGTGATCTCTGCCTGACTTACAAAGCCATGTCCAACTCAGAATTGATGGACATGCTCCACCTAAAGAAATCAAAGTCACTGCGAGCCACTCGCTCTAGTGAGCTAAACCTCACCACAACAATAAATAGAACATGATGGAGGGATAGATTCCTGTCAGGGGCTCCCCATGCTTTGGAACAAAATTCCTAACTACATTCTACATTAGGCAGAGCCCCTCATTAACACTCTTCAAAAGAAACCTTGACGAGTGGATGGGTAACAGAAAATACACCCCTGGGATCACTTCATTGGCTCTTCTTGACAGAGGCTCAGTTAATTAATCAATGGGGCGGCGAAAGCTGACACACTCTGGCTAGGCTTATAAATGCCCTCGGGCAGATAGCCTAGTACCTACCTACCTATGAACCTATACCATAGATGATTTGTGGGGATCAGTGTATGGGATAAAGCATTTAGGAGTTGTATCTACCCATTAATAGTACAGAGGATAATGCTGGTGTACATTTGGTGTCCCATCCATAGGTCCAAGTTGCGCTTCAATGTAGTCAGAGATGAACTTTGTTTTATGTGGTTGGGTAGTCTGTTCCATCATAGCAGTATCCTCTGTGCGATGCATCTGTCCTTCCAAACTGTTCTGCTGATGTTGCAGAAGAGGTTTATATACCTAGACAAGAGTATTTCTAATTCACTTTGACTTGCTGATGTACAGTAACTCCATCAGTATTATGTCCTAGGACGGCCTGTATGCCAGACACAGGTCACCACTTAACAGTCTGTAGGAGACCAGTATAGTGACAGGGTTTTGAATAAGTTGTGTAGGGCATGTTGTTTTGGCCTTGTATCCTTTTAGTAAGATATCGCTTTGGTAATTGCATTTGCTGCATGTGTGTGGACAGATGCATTATATTCAGTGACTGGCCTAGTGAGGGTTGAGTAAATGGGGACAATGACATTTGTAGATCTAGACACAATCCCTTTTTACACAAGCTGCTATATAGTTTAGAAGGACTTACAAAAATGGACACGTTGGTCAGAAGCTAGGTCAGTGTCCACTTAAGTTTTCAAGTCCCAGATAAGTGGATCAGCTCTTAGGGGCGTATTGTTAATATGATAGTTCCCTGGTGTAGATGATTTCCCAAAGGATACAGTTATGCATTTTTGGCATTTAGTTTCAGGCCATGATTTTGACACCAGTTATTTGGGACAAACCTTCATGCAGGATGATGAAATCATTTGAGTATTCAGTGCCTGATCTCAGCTTGCAGACATTTCAGACTTAGCCAGAGCACTTTGGTTTTGGATTCTACTTAAGAAAAGTAGGTGCTAAACAGGAGAGGTCCCAGTACTTAACCTTGGGGGACTCCGCTGGTGACTGGTCTTTGTGGACGTAACTTCCCCTATTTGATTTCCTGCATCCTATCTGTGAGCCATTTGGTAAGCTAGATATTTTGCAGTATCTACAGCTTCAGCCTTCTTTCTTTCTGTAGCTGAAGCTCTGCTCACAGATCCATTGTTATCATGAGCACCCTTCACCTTTGTGTACACCCCTCATAGTTGACTTGACCCAACATCACAGCGTCTGTTTCCCAGCTTCTCTCGTTAGAAAGTAGGATGCTCAGTACATTTTTGTATCTCTTCATTTGTTCTCGATTCTGAAGTGTAGCAAACCTAAACTGCAGCTCAGACATGAATAAAATGTTTATTTTTGTATGGTCCTAAAAGGTTAATTTTATATTTCTGGTTTGCTTTTTTCAGGTTTAGTCCTGCTGGAAGTGTCATTGCCATAACTGAACGGCACAGAGCTAGAAGCGAGTCTCCACGAAGGTTGGATGAATCAAAACAGTCAAATTCACAGGTATGTCTCTGTTAGTAATGGTTTGTATTTCTGGGAAATCTGTTTTTGGGCATTTTTTTTTTTTTTTTTTTTTTTTTTGCTGCCTTTCGTTTTGGAGATTTGGATGGCTTATCTGCTTCAGTGACCTGCTGCCATTACTATACCACTCCTTTCATTAAAGGGTCAGTCACCCCTACCCCAGCCAAAGTCACTCAACATTATTTCTTAAGAATTAAAAGGTAGCTGGCAAGTTTGCAGGCAGGGCAGACATCTTCACTCTCTAGGAGTGTTTGACATAGCCAAAAGGTTGGCTAGGGGCATTATTTGAGTGGTCAAAGGATAGTTCTCCCTATTTTTATAGGGCTGACCTCCTTGCATGTGACAGAGGACTTTATACAAGATGTCTTGTGTACAGGTAGCATAGCAAACTGAAGACTTAAAATCTGTTAGATATTAACAGTGAGAAGGGAAAAGAAACAACATAAGGTAGTTAGTTATATGATTTAAATTAAATGCTCATTACATATGCAATTAAAAATTTAAAATCTGCTAGTTCCATGGTTTGGGCTACCCATGCCCAGTATGTGTACAAGTCCAGGAATTGGTGAGGTGGGCCTTAATGTGATGCTCAAAAAATTTTAAGCTAGTTATAGTTCTAATTTCAAGTAGTAAGGCATTCTACAGTTTAGCAATGTAGGAGTATAGAGAGTCACCTGAGCTGTTTTTACTCCTGGATACTTCCAAGTACAGCTTTATTAGTGGATCTTAGTGAACGGGTACTTGTATGGGGATTGTGGAGTCCTTGTAGATCTGGTGACCTTGTAGAGCTGGTGTTTTATCGGGTTTATAGTACATTTGGTGGGCAGTAGAGAGTTGTGTGAGAATGAGTTGGTGGGGTAGTTCTAACCAAGATAGTTGTCTTAGGGCCTTACAGTAATGGGTTCTAGGAGGACAGCTAGTGGCAAATTTGGCTATATTATTATACCAGGCATCTAGCTTGCTTAAGTCTGATTTGGAGAGGTTGGTAAGGATGGGTGAGGCTTATAGTAAAGTTGACAGAAGATGAGTTTTGGCTGTGGTTATTCTGGAGCTTGTGGTTAGGTAATTTTTACATCTGTATATGGTTCCTATTTTCTTGGGTACTTTTTTTTTTACAGTCTGGGCAATGTACAAGTCGAACCTCAGATTTTGATCAATAACACTGAGAAGTTGAGTGGATGGTACTGGTTCAATCAAAGACTTGTTACTGGATGTGATGTTGAAGTAAGTGGATTGGGTTTTGAATTTAGTGGAGTGGAAGAGCATGAGTTTAGTTTTATTTGGGTTCAAGATTGATTGGGCATCTGCCAACCATGATTCAATAGCATTGAAGGATGTTTGGGTTAAGTTCTGTAGTTCAGGTAGAGTTGGGGCAGAACATATGATAGTGGAGTCGTCTGCATACTGTATAAGGGTGGCTAGAGTTGTAGCATTATGGATATTATATGTAAACCGTTTAAAAAGGAGGGGGCTGCGAATAGACCCTTGAGGCACGCCCATAGTCACTGGTAGTAAGGGAGAAAGAGCTTTGTTCCACCGTACCGCTTGTTGCCAATCTATGAGATAGTACTAAAACCAGGCTAGAGTGGAGTAGCTTAGGTTCAGTTTGGTCAAGGCAGTCAGCAGTTTTGTTATGAGACACTGTATCGAAGGCATTTGATAAGTCTAAAAAGATTGCTGATACTAGGTCACCTTTATTTCTAAGTTGTCTGATGGTGTTAGTGAAGCTAATAAAGGCTGTGGTAGTACTGTGGTAGGGACGAAAGCCATGCCGAGTATTTGTAAGTAATCTATTGTCTAAGAGATGGTTAAGTATTTGGGTGTGAACAACACCTTTCAAGGATTTTTGATAGAGGGGATAGGATTGCCATACATACATACATGCATGCATGCATACATACATACAAATGTTTCAATCACGGGCATTAAAGCCCTTCTAGCTTGCCAATATGCCAAAACTCTTGTACCCATAATAAATGTCCAGGCTGTTCTTAAATATCTAAACTAGTACTTGGTTTAATGTAAATTGGTAGTCTGTTCTAAGCATCAGCTACTCTGTCAGAGAACCAATTGGTACACTTCTCATTCCTATAGAATCTTCTACATAGGTTATCTGACAATTCTCTAGTACTTTTTGACAAACATTCCCAGAGGTAGTTGTCTCTAAATGCCTTGTATACCTGAATAAGATCTCCTCTTAAATGGGCCGATAGTTAAGGAAGTCTGTGGAGGGACCTCCTTTGTGTAGGGGAATGATGTGAGCAATTTTCCAGAGAGTGGGATGCGTTGCTCTGATATGAAACGGTTAATTAGTAGGGAAACTGGATAGGAGTTGGCTTCAGCTGCTATTTTTAAGTATGTTGAGGGTAGGTTGTCAGCTGCTAGGGTTGTGGATTTTAGCCTGAGGAAGTATTTGTGTATGTTGTGGGTTGGGACTGGTTTTAAGGAGAATGTGTTATCTAGTAGAGAGGTTAGGTTGATGGGCAGTGATTGGAAGTTTTGGTTCGTAAGGATTTTGATGGAGTTAATGAAGTATTTATTAAACTGGGTAGCAATACATTCTAGGGTATTACTTGCTGTTATTTGAGGGGGTCTTAGTTTCACCTGGTCATAGTATTTTATTAAAAGTTGTTCAGAAATTGAGGATTATTTTGGTATTTAGCTTGTAAGCTAGTATAGTAATTCTTCTTATCAAGTCTTATTTTGGTTTTGGCTTTATTTCTTAGCTGGAGATGCTTCTGGTGAGTAACTATTGATTTTTTTGTGGGTCCATTCGTGCCACGCTTTATTCCTTTCTTTTAGGGGTGATTTTGTGTGTTTACTGAGCCAAGGAGAGTAATTAGATTTTGCTCGTATTGTCTGGATAGGGGCCATGTTATTTAAGATATTTAAAAATGTGGTTTTAAATTAGTTGACTGCACTGTCCAGGGATAAAGTTTTGAGGGGTTTCCAGTTGCAGATTTTAAGGGATGTTACAAAGTCTTGAGGCCTGAAATTTTTGGTGTTGCGAATTTAAGTAGATGGTTTTTTTTGTAGGATTTGCCTGGTGATGTATAATGTATGTTGGGTGGTGGTCACTGAGTGAGTCGGGGAGGGTACCAGAACTATAGAAAAGTGTGGAGTAGTTGGTGAGAATCCATTCAATGATGGTTTCCTTTTTAGTAGTTTTATCAAACCTTGTTGTGGTTTGAAATAATTGGGTAAAGCCGTAAAGGTTGATATGGGTGATAGGGTGTTCAGAGTTGCAGGAGTATAAAGTCCCCTAGTGTAATGGTCTGTTGTGGGATATTATTGGAGGCCCATTGTAGGATGGTTTCAAGTTTGTCTTGGTTGTTGCCAGGAGGAATATAGGTACCCATCATGTTATTTTTATTTTGGTTGAGTTTTATTTTAGCCAAGAATATTTCTAAGTTGGCGATATTGGGGGGGGGGGTTAAGGTTAACTCTCTCTAATGTAAGATGGTTTTTGAAGAGCAGGGCTATGCCACCACCCCTTTTTATTTTCCTATCTTGCCTGAGAATGCTATAGCCAGTGGGAAGAATTTCATTATCAAGGATATCTGGTTTGAGCCAGGTTTCTGTCAGGGGAATATACAGAGGCTTGCGTGAATTTCCTGTAATTTGTTTAAAATGCTTCTTATGTTTATTATGAGTAGTGGTTTTGAGCACTGGATTGTGTTGTCCTGAAAGGGTGAGGGTCCGGGGTTGGGGTGAATGTCTCCACTGAAACGGAGTAGGATGGCTGTTAAGTAGTTCTTTAGGTATTTGAGTATTAGTTTATTGTATTGCACGGTTGCCTGTAGGGTACTACATTGGGGGAACCATTTGGGGGGGGGGCAATATCTAAAGCTGTTTAGTTGTAGATAGCTGGGTTAATGGAAAATGTAATTGGTTTAATTTTGAATGGATTATATGGTTGATGGAAGTAAGTGTGCTGGGTGTAACTTAAGTTTGTGTAATAGGATGTAAGGTAGGACAAGGTGCTAAGAGTGAATAGTGCTACACATTTAAGGATGAGCATGGTGTAGTAGAATGTCAGTGAATATGGTAAGAATGAGGTGGGTGTGTATTGGTTGGTAAGTGTATTATGGTGAATAAAGTGTGATGGAGTAAGGAGAGGTGATTATGGAAGTGAAGCAAGATGGGATATGTTCTTAATTTACTAAAAAGGTGTGTCCTATGAGTGGATAATTGGTGAGGAGTGCTGAGAAATTTTAATTGGGTGAGAGAAGCAGTGGGTGTGGTTGACTAGGAATAAATGTAATTGAATGGGGGGTGGGTGGAATGGGGGTAGGGTAGTGGAGCGGAGCAGGTTGCACTCAGGAGAAATTGAGCAGCAAATGCTGCAAAAAGCAATATATAGATCTGATTTCAACTGTGTCCTTTCTGGGTAGATACCTAGTTTGGAGCAGACATAAAGTGGCACTTTAAGTACCTTTTTGCCTCTATTTTACAAGTGGCCAATTCCAGTGTATCTACTGGGTTACCCTTTTTTTCGCCTAGAGCTTTATCTTGGTTTACTGATAACTAAAAAGAAAAGTATAAGTAGGGAATGTATTTACAACTGATGGGGGTGGGGAGCAGCTGTTGTCCCTAGCTGTGGGTAGAGACAGTTATTTCTGGAACCAGTTATTTCTGCTTTAGACCAGGTACTTTCTACAGCAGCAGGCTAAGAGGGAAATATAGCTAGACGCCTACAGTAACTTATTTTCTTTTTAAATCCCTTGAGTCCTTGTGGCTGGTTTCTTCACTGCAGATGCGGTCAGTAGTCAAGGATTCAGCAAGGGGGGGGTGCTGAGAGAGAACCCGATAGCAGGGACAATGGTCACTAAATGAAAAGATGGAGACAAAAAGAATTATTACTTTAAGGTCTCTGAAAGGGGAATGAGAGAGAAGTGCTGTAAAAAGTAACTGAAATAATAAGTTATCACCCAGGCAGGAAGGGTATTGGGTTTAAGAGTAGCAGCACGTTGTACTATTTACACTGGTGCAAAGTGTTAAGTAAAAAAGGCTCGGGCAACTCTTATTGCATTTGCATATGAAGCCCTTGACATAAAAAATGCCTTGCTTAGTGCTATGTACTGGATAATTTAGGTAGCCCATGAATTTAGAGAGAGTTCTATCACAGGTATAGCAGTAATAAACTATCACAGCAATTGTATACAACAGTACGTAAATATTGCAACACAGACATTTACACATCTACATTACTGTAATATTTCTCATGGTACAGCAGTTAAAACAACTAAGGATTGCTCTGATTTTAGCCGTAATATGGTGTTCAGTATTTAACTTCTGCTTTCCTTCAAACTGAATCACAGAACACTCAGTCACACTGCTTAGCATCTATTTTAACTAAAAAGTATGTACTAAACAAAAGGGATGAGGAGTAGCAACCCAGTTTGATACTATACATTCGTAAGTCCCAGCAGCATGAAGCACACTAAGCACCAAGTCAGACTGGAAAATGATACATTGTTAACACTTTTTGTCTACAACTTAGCTAACATCTACAACTTTCAGCAAATGTAAGTAAGGGGTAAGTGTGAGTGTGATAGGTAGATTCCATACAAGGACTTGCATGTCTTTTTTTGCCTCGGTCCGGAACACAACCACAGTACTTGCTCCATCTGTCAAGCCTTCATTCAAAATCCCTTTGGTCTAGGCTTTCTGTTCGCAATACCTTTCTTGAGACCCAGCATCTTAAGCATTTGGCCTAGTCCAAGATGGCTGATGTCTCTCTGCTGTCAAAGAAAAATTTGAGGCCTTGAGTGGATACGTAGTGCAATGTTTCTGACTCCGATGTTCCTTCTGAGGTCACAGAATTTGTGGTACGTCAGCCAACTGAGAAGTAGCCGGCTACCGAAACCCTGTTGGAGGTTGGTATGTCTCCTGAGGCTTTGCAGGCTAACAGTACATCCAAAGAACCATGTCTAATCATTTTCGAAAGACCGCACAGCGTTTCTCAAATTTTGCTTAGGGAAGAGATCCCAGACTGTATATAATAGGTCAGACATGGTTCCATACCTCCACATCTCATCCAAGTGGACGTTGCACCTAAAAATCAAAAGTAGAGCACTAAGCGTGTGGCCTTTCTTTCAGCAGCTGGAGAGAAGGAGTGGATAGATTTCACACAGAGGTAGTTCAAAGCTGTTATGTCTTTGAACCTTCCCTCCTCTGGGACTCTGCAACCAATGGCTACCCCTCAAAAACCTGTCCTGGTTTTATCTTCTGATGGGGAACAGGACTATAACTCTGACCATTCCCTGTACTATTCCTCCCAGTTTATTCTCCAGGGCAGATCTCTCTTTCACCTGATTCCCTATTGAGTAAGCTTCTTTTTGTGAGACTATACAGAACATGATGAAATACTTTGAATGGCAATCTACACAGATCTCTGATGTTCTGTAGAATTATTACACCTTCATGGAGATGGGTATCGCTGCCCCTTCAGTCTTCCCTGTCCTTGAGGCTTTCCATAATGCCTTTCAGTTTCAGTCCACCTCTTCTGCACCTGATTCTCAACTACCAGCTTGGAAGAGACCAGACAGATTTTACAGGATCCTTGATGACTTTAGGTAGAAGAACCCAGTGGCAGACCTTATGTAGCATCTCTCTCTCTCTCTCTCTCTCTCTCTCTCTCTCTCTCTTTTTCTTTAGACAAGACCACTAAGCTTCTGTCCAGTGCAGATGCCCTGCATACTGACCATGATAGTGGCACTGTGGAAGATGGGGTAAGTAGGTTTACACCTCTTCTACCCTTACTTTTAGGGCAATTAACTACAAGACTAAAATGACAAAGTACTTGGTCTCTGTCCTGCATTCCTTAACATTATAGTGGAGTATCTCACAGGAGAGTCTTGGCTCCAAATGCAGACCCTTCTGTCCCAGGCCACTCGAATGGCCAGACACAGCATTAAGTGCAGTTATGATACTGTGTATGCTTTTTCTAGGGCAGCTGTCAATCTGTTATTCGTAGATATGCATGGCTTCACAGTCAGCCTATAACTGACTATTTCAAATCTAAAATTCTACACTCGTCCTTGGACAAAGACTTAATGTTAGGCCCTCAGATGGCCATGAAAGACTGCAGGCAGATCCTACTGTCCTCAGTTCCTAGGTACCATACGAACTACCCATTTAAATCTACCTCCATCATTAGACAGGATCCTAGGACAGCTCAGAAACAAAGAACTGTAACTCATGCCAGGCCTTCTACATCGGTAAGACCGAGCGTAAGTTAAAACAGCGTATGTATGAACATAATTACACTATTTCTAAGAACGAACCTACTAATGCTTTAGCTTGCCACATTATTAAACATCCAAGCCACCAGTTTCAGTTTTTTGTACTGAAACAGGTGGATGATGCCCCACTTGTAGGTCCTTGGCAGATCCAACTCGAAATGGAGGAGTTGTATTGGCAAATAAGGACGGCGGCCCATTTTTCTCCAAGTTTGAATGAACAAATTTCTGTAACATCTATTTTGAGGAAATTAGCATTAAAAAGATAGCCATAAGGAGATAATATTTAGTTAGTTAACTTTGGCATTCAACAAATACATCCTGCAGAATTATACCCCTTGAGTTACTGGAAGTAATTGAATTTAGTTAAGTGAGCCCTGGTTGACATGTATTTAATCTAGTTTTGGTTGGTAATTTATATTATTTATTGTAACAAATTATGATTAGTAATGAAGTATGTGTTTTTATTATATGTTTTAAATACTAGGTTTACATGCTTGTTTATAAGCATTTTAATGTTTTCACATTTAACTTAGTGTAGTTTTGTTAACATTATACACTATTTCAATAGAAGTAAGTATTTACTACTAGGTTGCTGTGCAACACTAGTTTAATTGAATTAATGAATTGGAGTGATCACCTGATACTAATTAGTTTAAATAGTATTGCAGCTTGCATTCCGTGTTTGTTTGTTTGTTCACTTTTTATTCTGAGGAAGGAGGGGTATTAACCTTTCCGAAAGCGCTTAATCTGTTCTTTTATATTTAAAAATTGCGTGTTGGAGGCTCAGTTTTCCGTTGTGTGTGCTTCAATGATACTGTAGATGCTTTTTCTAGGGCAGCTGTCACAGGATCTGTTATTCGTAGATATGCATGGCTTCACAGTCAGCCTATAACTGACTATTTCAAATCTAAAATTCTACACTCGCCCTTGGACAAAGACTTAATGTTAGGCCCTCAGATGGCCATGAAAGACTGCAGGCTGATCCTACTGTCCTCAGTTCCTAGGTACCATACGAACTACCCATCTAAATCTACCTCCATCATTAGACAGGATCCTAGGACAGCTCAGAAACAAAGAAATGCTCCATTGAACAGGTACTCTGAAAAACCCTACAAGGGAACCTGTAGCTAGGGGACCACACTTTGGAAGCAGAAAGCTATGACTACCTTTGCAGCATCCCTCCCCTGTCCTTAGCCTCATTACTCTTCTTTCTCAAAGACCGTCTTTCCCTGGCCAGGTGAAAAGCTGTTACTGCAAACAAGTGACTCCTCCCTATCATCTGATACTGTTGTGCCATGTCTTGGGAAAGCTCTCTGAAAGGCATGCCACAACATTCTCAAAACAAGTCTCCCTTCTGGCTTCCGTTATTCAAGACATTTTGAATCCAGGTACCATCTAGCAATCAGGGTACCATCTAGCAAGACCCAAAGGACTTTGTGGGAAAAGGTTTTTTCTTGGGACTAGAAAAATTCTGGATTAAAACAAGGGCATTGGAGACCCATCCTAGACCTGCCTATTCTGAGCATTTACCTTGAGTTAAGTGCTTACCTGAAGATAAATGTTCAGGATAGAAAACTTAAGTGCTCAGTATTTAGCTGAAAGTGTCGTCTTTCAAATTGTTCTCTCTTAAGACTCTTCTTCCTTTCATCTCTCCACAGGCTTTCTTGGTGTTAGTAGATCTGAAGGATGCCTACTTAAACATTCCATTCATCATTCTTGCATGAGATTCCTCAGATGTTTTTTTGGCTTCTTACATTTTCAGTTTACCTCTCCACTCCGCTTTTTGGTCTTTCCACAGTCCCATTAATATTTGCAAGGTGCCTAGTGCCAATATTAGCCTTCTGTCATACTCAAGGAATTCAAATTTCCCATACTTCGACCTTCTAATCCGGCCTCTCCTCTCTGCTGAAGTTCTTCAGCATCTTCACTTCACCCTCCATCTTCTGATAGGTGTAGGTTTTACTATAAACTACAAAAAAAAAAATCACACGTTTCTTACATAATGATAAAGATTGCACAAAGTTAAATATGCATTTCCCCTTCCTTGCAGATGTACATAAAGTTTGGAGCCAAACAGTTTGCTCTAAGTAATGCGTAAAAGGGCATGTAGCAACAAGTTTAATGATTCACCATCTTGGCACGCATGCCATGACCATATAGGGATTTTTAGGACCAGCTATCTTAAGGACTTGCTGGAGATGCTCACCATTTTGAGTATGGATGGTATAAAAGTGAGACTGCACGTGGTGCAGATTAACTGACAGAGTCATCGAAAGAAGGATCTTTGTTGGAGACTAGACGGTCAATCTAGGAAGGCAGAGCAGAAACTCGGTTATAAGAGACTCTATTGTATTTGTTTTCATACTGTAAAAGTATTTACAGTAGTAGTGTGTTTAAACAGTTGGTTGTAAGTTTTAATAAATCAACTTTGAACCCAAGACACAGTTTAGTGCATTCTATCAATGGTGAGTTGGACAGCTTCAATGTAGTTTTCACTACTTATATCTTGAGCCGACCAGATATTCACTTTTTTTAACCGCTACTAGTCCAGTTCAACGTTGACGTCCGCTACGTTAATTCGCCAGACGTCAGTATTGAGGTACAGTAACATCTGTGGAAAAAGCTTTGGTCCAACAGCTACTTCAGGATGACCACGACAATGGAATCATTTTAGCGACACACCGACAGTTGCAAAGCCTGATCTTGATCAACTTCACAACCTTTTTGCAGAGATGGTAAAACTTTTCAGCAAACAATATGGAAGAACTTAAAGTTTAGCTACTAAATATAAAGATTAATGTTGCTGGCTCCGGTTACTTACTTTGGTATAATGTTAACAAACACTTTGGTATTATAAAAAAAAAAAAAAAAAAAAAAACATTGATGAAGCTTGTTTGGCAAAACTAATTACAGGTTTTAATCAGTATGTAGAAGAGACAGACTCTAAGGTTTTCAATGTATTATGTACTAGGTGTGAAAGCTGCGGTGGTGGTGCTGCGGTAGCGTTGTCGCCTCACAGTAAGATGTCCTGTTCGATTTCTCAGCTAGAGCATCTTCTGTGTGGAGACATGCGTGAATGGGCGTACCTTCGTTGAAGGTTGTGCGTCAGGGCCGGCAACTCGGCATGTAAAAATCCACTGCTAATCATTAACGGACTGGAGTTCTGCTGTGGCGACCCCTAACCGGGAAAAGCTGAAAGACACAACATGTACTAGGTGTGAAAGAAGAACCAGTTATAGTTTGTAAAGAGTGTGGCAAATCTTTCACCAATTTAGATTGGTCTGGCCATGAACTGCCCAGATGACACATTGCTGGACATGTTACCACACGCATTGCCTGTCATGCAAGTTACACAACCTACAAAAGATGTCAAGAATTATTTTAAAATGTACATTAATTGTTGATTTTATTTGGTACATATAGCTCTTAGTGGGAAACATTAGCACAGCAGCAAGGGGATACTGGTAAAATTACAGCCATGCTAAAAATTTAAACCAGAAAATGGCGAACACCTTAAAATTACACTATGCACTCTTCAGGAATATCACACATATACCATTGGCTTGCTTAGAAAATTACAACATACACTGGAAGTCTTGCACTGTGACATTTTGGCATTTCAAGAAACTGCAGAACAGGAAGTGCAGTTAAACAGTGAACAGGCTTTTAATAAGTCTTTAAGGGATACAGTAAGTTCACTAGAAAAACAACTAGAGCAAAGGGGTGAAAAAGAATCTTCTGTAAGACGGGAAGATCTGGCAGCTGTAAACAGACCATTAGATTTATGCCAGCAATCTAGGCTCTTGCAGGTCATTCCTCGGTGGGATGATAAAAGGCGTTTTCTATAATATACCTTTGAAGAATGGGTGGCAAACACTGGAGGAAGGGAGTGGTCTGACTCTTTGATTAAGTGCTTCAAAAATTTTGTACCCAAGTGTTATGTCAGATATATTGAAACAGAGGGAGTGGATATAGATTCACCTGTCGTAATGTTGCAGGCATATACACAGGGGCAGCCAGTGACTACTAAGCTGATAGTAATAAAGGCAGGCTTGTGGAACAGACAAAACATGTTAAACTTTCTTCCTAAACAGTACATCAATTAACATAAAAAGATTTATGGATCTGACTGTTCAAAAACTCCTGATCTAGTTTTCTAGAGTGAGTCAAGAGAGTCTCTGGTAGTATAAAATGCATACATGAGGAGGGGTCAAAAACCTTAGCAGTGGTAAGAAGTGATGCAACCAAAAATATCTTCAGTATACAAGAGACAGAAATATGTTAAGTAGGCAAAGGAAGGGCTGTGGAATGAGAGAGCAGGATCTCGTAGCACAGTGTCAGCACCACCCTATGAGGAGCAAGACAGGAGACAAAGGGAAAGAATAAGATTAAAGGACAGTGCTTGAGAAGTGTAAATGCATGGGACAAGTTAAGCAGGAATGTGATTATTACACCAAGTGGAAGACTAAATAAATACAGAAGGGAATATACCCATCCAGTCAAACAAATAAGGATGACAAGGACACTCAGGGTAAACCTTTTTATAATGTCAGTGGAGCAGTTATAGGAAACCAGTTAGACAGAACGGGTTATATCAGCGTGATAGACAGGGAGGAGCAGATGCAAGATCAGAGGAACCCTTCTTATAAACAAGATATAAAAAGAACAGAACATCTGGCCAGGGGAAAAAAATCGGACAATATACACTGATTATAGCAAAGAACAAGATAGAGAAGGGTCACTTCACTTGGTAGAGGCAATTAGAAGGGAAACATACATCCAAAGCATGGAAGATAAATTGTACATAGTAAGGATGTGCCCCCCCCCCCCCAATCCAATCATGATGCCGGATTCCATTTTCATTAGGCACAGATAAGAGACCATTAATTGATGTCTGGGTGGAGGGGCAGCTATGGTCAAATGTATTGGAGGATAAAATGTATTGGATACAAAAGCTGCAGTGTCAGTTGCAAATTGACTAAAAATAGATTTGAGTAAGAAAACCGCTATTTCAGAATTCAGTGGAGCACAAGTAATAGCAGTAAGCAGCCAACCAGTTCAAATGCAATTCAAAGGAGGAGACAGAACAACAGACAAGTTCTATCCTGGTTAGGAGTTGTACTAGATTTTATCAACAATATAATCTAGCAGATGGAAACGGTACCACTACAGACAAACCCGTGTATGGTCATAGAAGTACAAGGCACTGATAAAAAGGTACAATAGTATTCCTGATCTGACACCAGAACAGGAAGATAATTTACAGGATTTGGTTAACAGGTTTGACTATCTCTGGGCAAAAAGTAAAGCAGATTGTGGAAAACTACAGGAAGCTGTGTTGTCAGGGTCACCAAATGACAGACTCCACCATTCCAAAAGAAATACCCTATTCCCAAAGAAACATTGGAATACATAAGACAGTGTATTAACAGAATGGGAGAAAGCAAGTTATAATTACAAAGGGGCACAGTCTTGCTGATCTAGGCAGTGAAAAAGAAAATGATAGTGACAGGTTTGTAATAGACCATAGAAAGGTAAATGATGGCACGCCTCCACGTGCACATTTAATCCCAGGAACACCGGAACTGACAACTAGAATAAAGCCCTCTAGCAAAATATTTTCAGTGATAGATTTGGCAAATAGATTTTTTGCAGTTCCATTACTGGAAAAGGACTGGATAAGATTTGATTCTAGGTTTTGAAAACGAACAGTATGTAATGAAGAGAGTACCGCAGGGTTTCCAGAACAGCCCTGTCACCTTTCATCAAACCTTGGGTAGAATTTTACAAAAATTAAAATTAGGACACAGTTTTACAATACATAGATGCTATATTGGTTCAGTCTGATACAATAGAAGAACACCTAGCCATAATCAAAAAGGTTTTTTGGGCATAGCAAAAACCAGGGTTCAAAGTGAACCAAGAAAAGTGTAATTTCTATGACAAGAAGTCAAGTTTTTAGGGTTAACAGTAACACCAACAGGTAGAACACTATGCAGAGAGAAGGTAAAGAGAATCTTACAGCTGCCTGTGCCACTTAGTATCCCAGATCTGCACAAGTTTATAGGAATAATGAATTACAACAGATAATTTATAGAGGACTATGCAGTTTTAGTAGCTCCTCTGTGTAAAATGCTCACTGATCCAAAAAACTTCCGTAACCTTGCAATGGATAGAGGTGGAGCTAGACTCATTCAAAATGCTAAAAAATAAGTTGGCACAGACAGAGTTAATAGTGCCAAATGACCAGGTAATATTTTAGCTACAAGCAGCAGCAGGTCCTGAAACAGTTTCAGTTTGCTCCAACACTGGCCATTAGGAAAGGCTCTGGGAATAGAGCAAAAATTAAGACATGTAACATTTTGCAGCAGAATGATGTTCATCGTGCATACAGCTGCAGTCATTACAGATGGGTTATCCTGCCATCAGGCGGGTCCTCGGTCGGCCGAATTCCAAAGTCTAGGTCCGGCATCGGTTGTTGTCGCTTCTTCCCTGACGTCAGTGTGGCAGGGGTATAAAAGAGGCAGCCGACGCCATTTTCTTCAGTCTTTCTTGCTGCGCGGTGCCCGAAGCAGAAGCAGTTCGCAAGTGCCGGTCGGCCAGCTCCTGAGATTTACAAAAGTATTTCAGCCGAAGTCTTCTTTAAAGCCTAGTACCCTGATGGGGAAACTTTCCTTGCCTCAGACCGATGTCAGACAAAGTTAATAATTGCATTTCTTGTGGGAAGCAAATACCGCATAAGGATTTCCACTCTCTGTATACCTTGCTTAGGCCCAGACCACGACGTCTCGGCCTGCCATTTTTGTGCTAGGTTCAACAAGCGCACTATTAAGCGCCGGGCGGAGTTCGCCCTTCTTTATTTTGGCAAAAAATTTAATTATATCATGTCGTCGGGTACACCGACACCAGTTTTAAGCAAAAGACGCAAAGATAAGGACCGACATCCGAGGTCCGCTCCAAGTACCGAGACCATGCTTAGGCCGATTACCGGTTCTCCGGTTCTCAGCGAGGAGCCTACGCAGCCCCTGAATACCGATGAAACTATTTTACCGGTGACTTCAGTACCCGAGGTCGCAGGCTCCTCGGTCTCCATTCCTACTGCAGATACCGACGCCACTCTTGGTGGGGAAACTCAAAATTTAGTCAGGCCTGCCATTTTTTAAGGCGTCTTCAGGCCTTCCACCTTCTCTATTAAATCCTTCACTAAATCTAAAGCTGCCATGAAAACTAAAAAACAGGGTTCTCAGACCTCCTCTCAAGGCCCCATGCCTAAAAAGCAGATGCTTAAAATGGCTGAGGATTTGATAACTCTCATCAGGGGTTCTCAACCCCCCTCTGACAAAAGACCCAGATTGGAGGAAGACTACCCTTCCTCAGACCAGGCTTCTATTACCTCAGAACATTCTGGGGACCAGGATTTTGCCTATTCCCCTTTCGAAGACTCTGATGCTGAGGAGTCTATTTCCTCGGTCTCCCCCCCTGAGGACTACTCTTTTGGGGAAACCCTGCATACATTGAGGGAATACTTTCACTGGGAAGGCCAAGATTACTCGGATTCCAAGAAAAGGCTCAGGGAATTTCTACTGCTCCCCCAGCATAGGCCCCTGGCCATCCCTCCTGTTTTAGATATTTTGGATGATGTGTACGCAGAAGCCAGCCTTAATCCAGATTCTTTACCTCCAGCCCTTGTTAAACCAGACTGGTATTACCGGGTTCCTGATTCTCACCAGTTCCTTTATAAAAGCCATACTGCGGACCCAGAAACTATTTCACAGGGTCCCAAGGGAATAAAGGCCTCTACTGCTAAAAACCCTTTACCTTCAGAGAGAGATTCCAGAGCATTGGAAAGGTGGGGGGAAAAAGTGTATACATCTGCCACTTTAACCATGAGGGCATTAAACTGTCAATTCCGTATGTTAAAGTACCAACAGTTTTTGTTATCTCAGTTGACGAGCAAGATGACACAAACAGAACAACGAGATTTGAAAGAGTTGCAGGATTTGTTGCATGGTGCAGAGCAAGTGGGTAAACATACCTTGCAGTGTGGTTTTGATGCTTTAGAGGCCTCATGTAGAGCTGCTGTCAATGGGTCTGTTATACGTAGACATGCTTGGCTCAAAGAGCAAACCTTACCAGATCATGTCAAAGCAAAGTTATTAGATGCACCACTTCAAAAAGATGTATTGTTTGGTGTTAAAGCTGAGGAGGTACTAAAGAAAATGGAGGAAAAAGCGAAATCTATGCAAACAGTGAAAGATTTCCTGCAGGTACAACCTCCACGCTTCAGCAGAAACTGGCCTTCAAAAAATTGGTCCTTTCCAGCCACGAACAGACCTCAAAGGGGCAGATATTAGACGCCCAAGGGGTAGAGGACAACCTCAAGGATCTTACAGAGCAAGACCGTGGCAAGCACCACCCCCAAGAGGTGGAGAAGATAGATCACAGTCATTTAGAAAACGGACACAATGACTTCCCCCTATGCCTGCCAAGCAAAGCTTTAATGGCAGCACCTTTGGGCGGAAAACTGGCATTATTTTCAAATAACTGGCATTATTTTCAAATAACTGGCATATTGTTACAAAAGACAAATGGATTCTGGACATTATAGACAGAGGCTACAGGTTCCACTTTCACACCCTTCCAAAAATGAGAGGCATGCCAAACCTGCCACAAAATCAAAGGGCAAAGGCACAAAGACAAATTTCCGCTCTCATGGATATGAAAGCGATTCAAGAGGTACCTGCAAAAGAACAAGGTCAGGGTTTTTATTCCAGACTATTCCTGGTACCAAGGAAAGACAAAGATTGGAGACCTATCTTAGACCTATCCATCCTAAACACATATCTACAGGTGCCAAAATTCAAGATGCTCACATTACAGCAGCTTCTTCCCATGCTGGGCAAGGAGTCTTGGCTGGTAACATTGAACCTCAAGGAGGCATACTTGTATGTCCCTATCAGACAAGATTGCAGAAGATACCTCAGATTTCTTGCAGGTTCAACCCATTACCAATTCCCTGCATTGCCCTTTGGCTTATCTACTGCGCCCAGAGTTTTTACCAAATGCCTGGCATCAGTAATTGCCTTCTGCAGACTACAAGGAATACAAATCTACCCATATCTGGACGACTGCCTGATCCAAGCGGACAGCAAGGACATTATATTGCAGCATCTGGCGTTTGTAATAAAACTGTTAAACTTCCTGGGATACACAGCAAACAAAAAGAAATCAAAACTAATACCTTCCCAACAGATAATTTTCCTGGGTGCCAGCTTAAATACAACCACCCAGATGGCCTACCTCACGCCGGACAGACAGGGACAACTGTCTCAATACTTCAGCAAAATGGCAACTCTCACCAGACTAACTGCAAGGAGAGTCCTGCAGGCTCTGGGATTCATGGCATCTTGCATCCTACTAATCCCATGTGCAAAGCTGCATATGAGGAAAAGTACAGTTTTGTACCTACCATAAATGTAGATGTTCGAGGATTCCATTGCTGCAGTCCTTACTATTGGGTATAGTCCGCATCCAGTCGGCCCGAATACCAGAGTATAAGGCTGACGTTGGTCAGGGCGCATTAGACTGACGTCAGTACGTCAGGGTACTAATGCGCATGACCGGCGTCATATCCTCAGTCTTTTCTTGCCCCAGATGTCAGAAGACCCTAAAAAGACAAGGCCCAAAATACCTGCACCAAAACATGAACAATATATACAAAAATATAAGCAGGTAAATCACCTACACAACCACCCCTAAACACAGAGGGAAGGAGGGAGTAAATTGGACTGCAGCAATGGAATCCTCGAACATCTACATTTATGGTAGGTACAAAACTGTACTATGTTCTTCGACTTCCATTGCTGCAGTCCTTACTATTGGGTAGAATCCCAAAGCAGAGGTAAGGGAGGCTGGCAAATCATAAAGAAGCAGGAGCTGACAACATGCCTTGCAAAACAGCTGTGGCAAAACCAGCCCTAGACTTAGAGTAGATAGGAAGGTGATAATGCTTAGAGAAAGTATGCACTGAACTCCAAGTAGCTGCTTCCAAAATATCCTTAGTTGCCACCCCCCGTAGAAATGCTGTTGAAGTGGCAGTAGCCCTAGTGGAATGAGGCCTAATCCCAGCTGGAACCTCCTTGCCATGATGGGAATAACAAAATGCAATGTAAAAGCCAATCCACCTAGAAATAGTTTGTTTTGACACAGGCTTGCCCTGCGAACTCAAAGCAAAAGAAACAAACAACTGCTGAGACTGCCTAAAATCCGTAGTCCTGATTAAGCAATAACGCAATTGCCTGTGTACATCTAAAGTATGCAAAATCTTCTCCCCTTTATTTTGGGGGTCTGCATAAAAGGTAGGCAAATGAATAGTTTGGTTTAAAGCCACACTAGAAACCACCTTAGGCATAAAGGAAGGATTAGTACGTAATGATACCCTATCCTTATGGAAAATCAAAAAGGGCTCGACTGCCATAAGGGCCTGCAACTCAGACACCCTTCTTGCAGAAGTAATAGCCAACAAAAAAGCAGTCTTCCATGACAAATATTTCAATTCAGCAGTAGCCGCAGGCTCAAAAGGTTGTAGAGTAAGTTTTTTCCAACACAAAATAGAGATCCCAAGCAGGAGTAGGAGCTCTACGTGGGGGTCTTATATTCTTAGCCCTTCTAAGAAACTGCTTGAACAAGGGATGCGAAAACAATGGTGGGTCACAATCATAGTGAGCTGAGATTGCTGCAGCATGAATCTTGATGGAAGAGAAGGATAGACCCTTGTCCAGTAACTCAGTAAGATATTGAAGAGCCATACTCAAATTAGGCTCAGAAATCTCCAAATTCTTTGCTTTACTCCAAAATAAAAATCTCTTCCATTTTGCTGCGTACACTTTCCTTGTACTAGGTCTTCTAGCTTCCATAATCACATTTAAAACTTGTTGAGGAAGTTGAGACCTGCTGTGTTTCAACACAGAATATGCCAGGCTGTCAGAGGAAGAGAGGGAAGCTTGACATTGAGCAGATGACCGTCCTGCTGGGATAACAGATGTGGAATCAAAGGTTAAGGCCATGGAGGCTTCTTTACCAGACTCCGTAGTAGAGGGTACCAGTGTTGCTGAGGCCAATCTGGAGCTATCAAAATCATCCTTGGCCTGTCCTGTCTGACCTTTAACAGTACCTTTGAAAGAAGAGGCAGAGGTGGAAAGGCATACAGATGAAGGTTTGTCCAACTGAAAGACAGAGCATCCACTTTCCAAGCTGTGTGATGAAACCCCTTTGTGCAAAACTGTGGCAGCTGGTGGTGTAGTGGAGAAGCGAACAGAGCTATGTCTGGAGTTCCCCATGACACTGTCAATTTCTGAAATACATGAAGATCCAGTTTCCACTTGTGGGGATCCATGATTCGTCTGCCTAACACATCTGCGAAGGAGTTCTGTGCTCCTGGCAGAAACCTTGCCTGAAGAGTTAAGTGCAAGCGTAGCGCAGTCTCCAATAAAATCATTGCATGCCTGCATAGAGGATAAGAATGTGTTCCCCCTTGTTTGTTGAAGTACCACATGACAGTTGTGTTGTCTGTTAGAATCAACACCTGCCCTGGAAGAAGTAACTCCTTGAAAGCCAGAAATGCGAACTGGACTGCTAACATCTCCTTTATGTTGATATGTAGATGCTGTAGTCTGGCAGGCCACTCGTCTTGTATCCACTTTGCATTCAGATGAGCTCCCCAAGCAATGTCTGAGGCATCTGTCGGTAAAATCTGACTCGCCTCTGGCCGGGTCACAGAGAGTCCCTTGTTTAGGTGACATTCCTGAGCCCACCACAAAAATACTCTTTGAAGGCAAGGTATTATTTGAATGACAGTGTCTAAATCCTGGCAGTGCTGTGTCCATACATTTTTGAGATACCATTGTAACTTCCTCATATGCAGTTTGGCATTGGGAAGCACCAGAATACAAGATGCCATGAACCCTAATGCTGGAAGGACTGTCTCTGCAGTCAGCACGGACTGATGAGATAGTTGATGGAAGTAAAGTGACAGACTCTTTCGTTTGTCCGGGGTTAAAAAGGCCATCTGGGCTGCTGTATTCAGTCTCACACCCAGAAAGCACATGTGTTGAGAGGGTACTAGACTGGACTTTATTTCGTTCACAGAATACCCTAGGCATCTTAGCACTGCTATAAGATATTCCAGATGCTGTAGAAGGTCTTCCGTTTCTTGAGCCAGAATCAGGCAGTCGTCTAAATAAGGATAGATTTGAAGTCCTTGTAGCCCAAGTAAGCTATCACTGGAGCCAGAACCTTTGTGAATACTCTGGGCGCAGTAGATAAGCCAAAGGGCAATGCAGAGAACTGATAATGAGAATCTCCAGCTTGAAACTGCAGATACTTCCTGTAACTTAGCCTGATATGCACATGAAGGTAAGCTTCCTTGAGATCTAAAGTTACCATCCAGTGATCTTTGCCCAGCAGGGGTAAAAGCTGTTGTAACGTCAACATCTCGAACTTGGGAATGTCCAGATAAGTGTTGAGGAGAGATAAATCCAAAAGCAGTCTCCACGTGTTCCCCTTCTCTGGTACTAGGAACATGCGAGAATAAAATCCTAGGCCCCTTTTTGACACAGGGACTGGTAGAATGATGTCCAACACCCATCTGTCTTGAGTAATTAAATCCCAAATTCCTGTGAAAAGAGACAGGTGTCCTTCAAAAGGAGCTGCCAGACGAGAATCTACTGGCAGCTGAAAAGGCAGGTCATTGGGTCTGTTTACGAAAGGACTGACCCCTGCCCTCACCAGAAGTCTGAGCAGGTGAACTCCCTGTTCTAGGCCTAAAAGAACCTTGAGCCCTGCCCCTACCACGTCTAGACCTACCCCTAGACTGGGAAGCATAAGCAGGATATGTCCACCCCTTAGCAGGCCAATTTCTACTAAACTTCGGTGGCTGTACCTGCAAAAAATCTTTAACAGTTTGCATAGACTTAGCTTTGTCCTCCATTTTCTACAAAACTGCTTCCACAGGTGAACCAAACAACACATCAGACTGTAAAGGAGCATCCAAAAGCCTTGTCTTAACATGCTCAGCCAAATTTTGATCCCTCAACCAGGCATGCCTGCGAAGAACAGAACTAGTGGCAGCCACCCTCGAGGAGGCCTGCACAGCATCAAAACCACATTGCAAAGAATGCTTGCCCACTTGTTCAGACACATAAACTAAATCCAGCAAGTCTTTACAATCAATACCTTCCGCAAAAGCATCCACCTTAGATTTCAATTGTGAAAGGAGATAATTTTGATATTTCAGCATGTGAAACTGACAATTTAACGCTCTCATGGCTAGAGTGGAAGAAGTATACACTTTCTTACCCCACCTATCTAATGCCCTTGCCTCTTTGTCAGTGGGAACAGGATTCTTAACCACAGAGGCCTTAACACCTTTAGGCCCCTGAGAAACAGTTTCTGGGTCCGCCCTAGGACTCTTAAACAAATATTTATGAGCTTCGGGCACCCTATAGTACCTATCAGGTTTAACAGGAGCAGGAGGCAAAGAATCAGGGTTCAGGGAAGCCTCTGCAAAAACATCTTCCACCACATTCAACACAGGCGGTATAGCTAAGGGCCTATGCTGGGGTAAAAACAAGAATTCCCTAAGCCTCTTCCTGGAATCAGAGTAATCCTGGCCTTCCCATTTAAAGTGCTCCCTCATGGAATGCAGAGTCTCTGAAAATGAAAAATCCTCAGGAGGAGAAGCCAAGGAGTGGCATCATCCACATCAGAATCAGAATAATGAGGATACTCCTGCAAATCTTCCAGAAGATTCAGAAGCCCCTGAACCCTGTTCAAAACTGTCAAACTCTGGTTCCACTCTAGGCCTCTTATCAGGAGGGCCCATAGAACCTCTAATCATAGTAATCAAATCTTCTGCCATTTTAAGCATATGTTTCTTAGGTACAGAACCCGAAAGGCTAGGAGAAGCCCCTACTGAAGCTGAAGTTGGCCTACCTCTAAAAGAAGTTTTGGCAACAGAAGGAGAGGCTCTAACTACTTGGGAAGAGAGGGAAGAATAGTTACCTGAGAAGCCCCCTCAGCCTGGCCTGCCTCCTGAGAGGGTACATCCTGTAACAGCAAAGTGTCTGCCTGAGACTCTATAGAAACTCCTGGCAAAACCTCTGGCTCCACTGAGCCATCTAAAGAACCGACGTCTGGGACTGCCGGTTCATCAACCCTAGGCTTCGCTGTTTTGTCCCTGCGCTTCTTGGACGAAGCAGGCGTCGGAGCACCCGACGGCATTTTATAATTGCAACGCTTCCCAAACACTAATCTGGCACAGTCTAACCTCCTCTTAATAGTGCGTTTGTTAAACCTAGCACAAGAGCGGCAACCAACAACGTCGTGCTCAGGCCCTAAACAAGGTATACATAATGTATGGTAATCCCTATGAGGTATTTGTTTCCCACAAGAAATACAGTTATTCACTTTTTCTGACATCCGGTTAAATACTGAGGCAAGAAAAAACAAAAATGTTCCCCAACGGGGTACTTAGCCAACTCTGATTCGGTCTGAAACTCCGGTTTCGGAAATATTTCAGAACGCCAACCTGCACTCGCAAAATTGCTTCTGCATCGGACAGCGCGGCAAAAAAGACTGAGGATATGACGCCGGTCATGCGCATTAGTACCCTGACGTACTGACGTCAGTCTAATGCGCCCTGACCAACGTCAGCCTTATACTCTGGTATTCGGGCCGACTGGATGCGGACTATACCCAATAGTAAGGACTGCAGCAATGGAAGACGAAGAACATCTACAATGGTACCTAAAAAACTTATGGTCTCATCACAGCCACAGCTTGGAAACAATTATACCACTCATTCCATGCCTTCAAAAGGAATTTTTGTGGTGGGCCCAAGCATGCCAAAGAAACACAGGTCTCCCTTTCTCTGTATCTCAAGCAACTCAAATCATCACAACGGACGCCTCAGACTACGCCTGGGGAGCACACATGGCAGATCAGTGCATTCAGGGAAAATGGTCCCAAAAAGAGAAGCACCTACACATCAACCAAAAGGAGATGCTAGCCGTGCAAAATGCTGTTATGACCTTCAAAGACCTACTGCATCCAGGCCAGCTATTGATAAGGACAGACAACACCACAGTCGTGTGGTACATAAATAGGGGGGAACTCATTCATACCCCCCTGTGCAGGCAAGCCATGACCCAATGGAACACAGCACTGGAATTGCAAATTCAACTACAGGCACAATTTCTGCCAGGGAAGGAAAACACAGTGGCAGACAACCTAAGCAGAAGTATGACAGATCCACACGAATGGAAGTTGCATCCTCAAGTTTTCTCAAAGATAACTCTGGCATGGGGACAGCCAGACATAGATCTATTTGCTACCCACAGAAATTACCAGTTAAAAAAATTTTGCTCAAGGACCTATTATCCACAGGTCTGGAAAGTGGACGCACTCTCTTGCAATTGGGCAACATTGACAGTCTATGCCTTCCCTCCTCTTCCTCTACTGACCAAAGTTTTATTAAAAGCCAGAGCAGAGAGACCACAAATGATTCTCATTGCTCCAGACTGGCCACGACAGCACTGGTATCCGCTCCTAAAGAGCCTGACGCACTCCCCACCATGGATCCTACCTCTAGTCCCTCTTCTGTTGTCCCAGCACAACTACAAAACCCTTCACAGCCAGCTCAAAACCCTAAATCTAGCTGCATGGAGAATACCTTAATTCCCCAACAGACTCTCCTCTCCAAGGAGGTGCAGGATGTCATCTTGGAGGCCAGAAGACCTTCTACTAGAAAGGCCTACTCTGCCAAATGGAAACGATTTTGTTCCCGGAATCAAGAAAAGGGCCAGAATCCTTGGGTAATAAATATACCTCAAATTTTACAGTACCTAGCTGAAATGTTAAACAGTGGCCTTTCCTTCTCCTCCATCAAGATCCACGCTTCAGCCATTTCTGCACAATACAACACAGATCCTCCTTTATTCTCACATCCTCTATTAAGGCAGTTCCTCAGAGGGGCAAAAAATATAAAACCCCCAAGGAAACCAACCCCCAAGGAAACCACCAGTTCCAGCTTGGAACCTCAACTTTGTATTGGAAAAGCTGACCCTGCCTCCCTTTGAGCCGGTTTCTTCAACAGAGCTACAATACTTGTCATTGAAAACGGCCTTCCTTCTGGCTATCACCTCAGCACGCAGGGTTTCGGAACTACAGGCCCTCATGGCTGTGCAACCATTCATCATTTTCCATCAGGACAGAGTTTCCTTACGAACCAACCCTACCTTCATGCCAAAGGTAGTATCCAGTGTAGCTTTGAATCAGACTATCCACTTACCTACCTTTTTATCCAAATCCACAGAAAAAAGGGGAGAGACTACTACATTCCTTGGACATTCACAGACAACTTCGTTATTACTTGAACAGAACAAAGCCATTCAGGAAATCTGAGCAGCTCTTTGTGTCCTATGCTACAGGTGCTCAAGGAAAGGCCATTTCCAAACAGGCAATTTCAAAATGGATGGCCCACTGCATACGATTTTGTTATTCATTTCATGGACAATCTGTGCCTGCATACATCAGATCCCACTCCACCAGGGCCACAGCTACCTCTGCAGCTTTCCTCAGGGGGGTCCCTACCAAGGACATTTTGGAAGCAGCTACTTGGAGTTCAGTGCACACTTTCTCCAAGCACTACCACCTTCCACTATACTCAAAATCTAGAGCGGCCTTTGCCACAGCAGTCCTGCAGGGCATCCTCGCTCCTCCTAGTTCCACTTAGTGCCTACCACCCTTACTTAGCTTTGGGATTCTACCCATCTGTAATGACTGCAGCTGTATGCACGATGAACATAGTACAGTTTTGTACCTACCATTAATGTAGATGTTCGAGTGCTCATACAGCTGCAGTCCAGGTTATACCCCCCCTCCGTCCCCTCTTAGGACAGGCCGTATGACAAACACCTTTATCATACAACCTATTTGGGGTATTCTTCTATGGTGTATTTGCTTGCAACTACTGTTTTTTGATTTATCTATATTGCATGTTTGCATAACATTATGATTTGCCTTCCTTCTGGGTCACCTGACATCTGGGGCAAGAAAAACTGAAAAAAATGGCGTCGGCTGCCTCTTTTATACCCCTGCCACACTGACGTCAGGGAAGAAGCGACAACAACTGACGCCGGACCTAGACTTTGGAATTCGGCCGACCGAGGACCCGCCTGACGGCAGGATAACCCATCTGTAATGACTGCAGCTGTATGAGCACTCAAACATCTACATTTATGGTAGGTACAAAACTGTACTTTGTTATATTTCACAGCTTCTCTGTCTCCTCTTTTTTTTTTATCTAGCCTATGAATGTTTTAGCCGGGTGGTAAGATTTGTTCATTCTTTATAGTTTATTTCAACCAGGCTTCTGTAAGGACTAGGATGTCTGAGGACTGATGAGATATCCATGCATATGTTTCTGAGAGCTTATTGCATATGTGTTGTATATTCAAGTGGTACAGACTTAGTCTGGAGGTGCTGCTTGGCAAGGAGCAGTGGAGGGTGGGGCTATTGGGTTGATTTGGTAGTGGATGTGCAAAGTGGATTTGGGTGGATGTCGCCATGTAGTTGTAGTCTAAAGTAGGGTTGGTGATGGGGAGCTAGGTATTTTTTATTTATTCTTTTGTTTTGTTTGGACTTGTATGAATATACTGGTTATTTTGATTGTAGTTTTGTTTGTGTGTGTGTTTGGTGTGTTTCTGGTTTTCTGCGTGTTTCTGGTTTTGTGTGCGCGCGCATTTGGTTTTGTGTGTGCACGTGCGTGCGCATTTGGTTTTGTGTGTGCACGTGCGTGCGCATTTGGTTGTGTGTCTGCGCGTGTGTGCATTTGGTTGTGTGTGCACGTGTGTGCATTTGGTTGTGTGTGCATTTGGTTGTGTGTGTGCACGTGCGCACATTTGGTTGCACACGCACATGCATTTGATTGTGCATGCGCATGCACTTGATTGTGCACACGCACTTGATTGTGCACATGCATGATTTTGTGTGCACACGCGTTTGGTTTTGTGTGCGCACATATTTAGTTTTGTCTGTTTTTGATTGTGTGTGCATTTTTGATTGTATGCGTGTGCTTTTTTGGTTTTGTGTGCTTTTTTGGTTGTGTGGGCTGTGTGTGTCGGTGGGGTGTGTGTGTGTGTGTGTGTATGTGGGTTGTGTGTGTGCGGATTGTGTGTGTGTGTGTGTGTGTGTGTGTGTGTGTGTGTGTGCGTTTTTGGTTTTGTGTGCGTTTTGGTTGTGTGTGTTTTTGGTTTCGTGTGTGGGTTGTGTGTGTGTGTGTGTGGGTTGTGTGTGTGTGTGTGTGTGTGTGTGTGTGTGGGTTGTGTGTGTGTGTGGGTTGTGTGTGTGTGTGGGTTGTGTGTGTGTGTGGTTGTGTGTGTGTGTGTGGGTTGTGTGTGTGTGTGGGTTTGGCTAGGTTGTGTGTGTGTGGGTTTGTGGTTGGTTGTGTGTGTGGGTTTGTGGTTGGTTGTGTGTGTGTGTGTGTGTGTGTGTGTGTGTGGGTTTGGCTAGGTTGTGTGTGTGTGTGGGTTTGGCTAGGTTGTGTGTGTGTGGGTTTGGCTAGGTTGTGTGTGTGTGTGTGTGTGGGTTTGGCTAGGTTGTGTGTGTGTGTGGGTTTGGCTAGGTTGTGTGTGTGTGGGTTTGGCTAGGTTGTGTGTGTGTGTGCGCATTTGTGGTTGTGTGTGTGTGTGCATTTGTGGTTGTGTGTGTGTGTGTGCATTTGTGTGTGTGTGTGTGTGTGTGTGTGCATTTGTGGTTGTGTGTGTGTGTGTGTGTGCATTTGTGGTTGTGTGTGTGTGTGTGTGTGCATTTGTGGTTGTGTGTGTGTGTGTGTGCATTTGTGGTTGTGTGTGTGTGTGTGTGCATTTGTGGTTGTGTGTGTGTGTGTGTGCATTTGTGGTTGTGTGTGTGTGTGTGTGTGCATTTGTGGTTGTGTGTGTGTGTGTGTGCATTTTGTGGTTGTGTGTGTGTGTTTATTGCAAGGATAGATGGGGCTGTGACAAGCATTAGGTTGAGGTAAGCCATATTATGATGGCTTTGTTGGGAGGAAGTTGTCACTGTGGGTAGTTGTACAAACAGTTTCCATTTTCCAGACAGATCACTGTGAAAAGAGAAGTTTACATTGGTCTTCAGTTGTGCTATTAAGATGTTACTGTTTGTTCTTGATTACTTGAGGTGTACATGTTTAATCCTGAAGTACTACTTGCATTGTGTAGCAGTACATGTTCTGGGTGGCACCAACAAGAGGCAGACACAGATTCTATGAGGTTATCCTCTACAGCATGTACTTCGACAGTGCCGAGGATGTAGGTTTTCCTATCCTAGAAATTAAATCCACAGAGGGGGCCCAGACAAATGCACAAGTTGCAAAGCCCATTATCTACAAAATGTTGGCTATGGGGGGGCGCACCTCACCTAGGGGCTTACCTCTTTTCCAGTGTCAAAATGCATCAATTCTGAGTTTGTCTGTAGGGTGGAGTGGGGTGAAAAAAAATCATTTAAAAGTTTTGTAAACCCTGGAACTTGCTAATTATAAAGTACATTTCCAAGATTCACAGATTATACTTGAGGATAACAACTCTCGGTACAGGATACTATATCACATGATGCATATTCTGAAATGAGGCATCTGATCCCTTAAAACTGTCCCTGGGTTAAAAATTGGGGGTAACCTCTAGAGCAGGGTCTTTGCTCTGTGTGCATTTTTGGTTTTGTGTATGTGTGTGTGTGTTTTTGGTTGTGTGTGTGTGTTTTTGGTTGTGTGTGTGTGTGTTTTTGGTTGTGTGTGTGTGTGTTTTTGGTTGTGTGTGTGTGTGTTTTTGGTTGTGTGTGTGTGTGTTTTGGTTGTGTGTGTGTGTTTTTGTGTGTGTGTGTGTTTTTGGGTGTGTGTGTTTTTGGTTTTGTGTGTTTTTGGTTTTGTGTGTTTTTGGTTTTGTGTGTGTGTTTTTGGTTTTGTGTGTGTGTGTGTTTTGGTTGTGTGTGTGTTTTGGTTGTGTGTGTGTGTTTTGGTTGTGTGTGTGTGTTTTTGGTTGTGTGTGTGTGTGTGTGTGTTTTTGGTTGTGTGTGTGTGTGTGTGTGTTTTTGTGTGTGTGTGTGTGTGTTTTGGTTGTGTGTGTGTGTGTGTGTGTTTTGGTGGTGTGTGTGTGTGTGTTTTGGTGGTGTGTGTGTGTGTGTGTGTGTGTGTGTGTGTGTGTGTGTGTGTGTGTTTTGGTGTGTGTGTGTGTTTTGGTGTGTGTGTGCGCTTGTGTGTGTGTGTGTGTGTGTGTGTGTGTGCGGTTTTGGTTGTGTGTGTGCGATGTTCATCGTGCGTACAGCTGCAGTCGTAACAGATGGGTTCTCCTGCCGTCAGGCAGGTCCTCGGTCGGCCGAATTCCAAAGTCTAGGTCCGGCGTCGGTTGTCGTCGCTTCTTCCCTGACGTCAATGCGACAGGGGTATAAAAGAACCAGCCAACTCCATTTTCTTCAGTCTTTCTTGCCGCGCGGTGCCCGACGCAGCAGCAGTTCGCAAGTGCCGGTTGGCCAGCTCCTGAAATTATGAAAATTTTGCAACCGAAGTCTTCTTGAAAGCTAAGTACCCCGTTGGGGAAACTTTTCTTGCCTCAGACCGATGTCAGACAAAGTTAATTGTATTTTATGTGGAAAGCAAATACCGCATAAGGATTTCCATTCCCTCTGTATTCCTTGTTTAGGCCCAGACCACGACGTCTCGGTCTGTCGCTTTTGTGCTACATTCAACAAACGCACCATTAAGCATCCACGACGTCTCGGTCTGTCGCTTTTGTGCTACATTCAACAAACGCACCATTAAGCATCGGGCGGAGTTCGCCCAGCATTATTTTGGCAAAACATTTAACTATTTTATGTCGTCGGATACTCCGACTCCAGTTTTGTCTAAAAAGCGCAAAGATAAGGACCGACACACGAGGTCCGTGGCCTCTACCGACACCACGCCAAAGCTGACTACATGTGGTCCGGTTCTCAGTGAGGCGCCTACGCAGCCCTTGACTACCAACGACACTTCATTGGCGGTGTCTCCTGTGCCCGAGGTCGCAGGCTCCTCGGCGCACACCCCGACTACAGATACCAAAGCCACTTTTGGCGGTGAATCTCAAAATGTGGACAGGTCCACCTCCTCTCAAGTTGTCTTCAGACCTTCCTCTTCTTTTTCCATCAAGGCTTTCACCAAGTCTAAAGCAGCCATGCATTCTAAGAGACAAGCTACACAGGGCCCATCTCCAGGCCCCATGCCTAAAAAACAGATGCTTAAAATGGCTGAGGATTTAATTACTCTTATCAGGGGTTCTCAACCCCCCCCCCCCGGACAAAAGGCCCAGAGTGGAGGAAGAATCCCCCGCCCGGACAAAAGGCCCAGAGTGGAGGAAGAATCCTCCTCCTCTGATCAGGGCTCCATTATTTCAGAGCACTCTGATCAGGAACATTCTTACTCCCCTTTTGAAGACTCTGATGCAGAGGAGTCCATTGCCCCTGTATCCCCCCCAGAGGATTACTCATTTGGGGAAAATTTGCATACCTTAAGAGAACACTTCCACTGGGAAGGCCAAGATTATTCAGATTAAAAGAAAAGGCTTAGAGAATTTCTCTTGCTACCTCAGCACAGGCCTCTGGCTATACCTCCTGTCTTGGACATACTAGATGATGTGTACTCTGAGGCCTGCCTTAACCCGGATTCTCTACCTCCAGCCCCAGTCAAGCCTGACAGGTACTCTACAGGGTTCCTGACTCACACCAATTTCTATACAAAAGCCATGCTGCTGACCCAGAAGCCATCTCACAGGGACCCAAGGGAATTAAGGCCTCCACTGCTAAAAATCCATTACCTTCAGAGAGAGATTCCAGATCCTTAGAAAGGTGGGGGAAAAAAAGTATATACCTCGGCTACCTTAACCATGCGGGCATTAAACTGTCAGTTCCATATGCTGAAGTACCAACAGATGTCCTTCAAGGATGCATCTGCAGTCATAACATATGGGTTGTCCTGCCTCAGGCAGCCCTTCTGTCGGCTGGATTCCAAAGTCTGGGTCTGGCCTCGGCTGATGTCGCACTTTCCCCGACGTCAGAGCGTCTGGGGTATAAAAGCATCAGCCGACGCCATCTTCCTCAGTCTTTCTTGCTGCGCAGTGCCCGAAGCAGAAGCAGTTCGCAAGTGCCGGTCGGCCAGTTCCTTTGATTCAGCTACCGAAGACTTCGAAAAAGCTAAGTACCCCGTTGGGGACTCTTTCTTGCCTCAACCGATGTCAGATGAAGTAAATAATTGTTTAACTTGTGGGAAACAAATACCTCATAAGGATTTCCACTCTTACTGTCTCCCTTGCTTAGGCCCAGACTACGACATCTCAGCCTGCTCTGCCTGTGCTTCCTTCAACCGACGAACACTTAGGCGTCGGTCGGAGTTTGCAGAGGAATATTTTGGGACTAATTTTGCGTATATAATGCCGTCGGAGACTCCGACTTCACATGTAGTTAAAAAACGGAAGGACAAGGACCGACCCTCGCGGCCCGCGGTTTCGGCTGAAACCTCGGTCAGGCCTACCGCGAGTGTCTTGGTTTCGGCTGAAACAGAGTCCTCGGTGCTTCCTGTTACCGAAACCTTACAACCGACTACCTTGGCCTTGGAGGCTCCGGCCGAGTCGGTTATTGAACTACCTTCGGAAACCGGTGTCCAGGACATGTCCGACACCATTCCTTTAGACAAGTCCACCCCTGCACGTGGTGCAGCCAGACCCCCTGCATCCATGTCCATTAAGGCCTTCTCTAGGGCTAAAGCTGCCAAACTTGCCAAAGCTTTGCCTCCCAAGTCTACCTCTCAGAGGCCTTCTACCAGCTCTCAAATTCTCAGCCTAGCCGAGGACCTTATCTCCCTAATTAGAGGTTCTCAACCTCACCCGGACAGGGGCTCTCTTCCACCTCCAGACAAAAGGCCCAGGGTTGAGCCCTCTGACCCCCACTCTTCAGATGAGTCTACGGATGAATCGGTGTTGTCAGAGCACCAGCAGGAGGCTTATTCGGCATACAAGGATTCTGATGCTGAAGAATCTATTCCTTCGGCCTCCCCTCCTGAAGAGTTTTCTTTTGGTGAGACACTGCATTCTATGAGAGAGCATTTCTAATGGCAGGGCCAGGAATTTTCTGATTCCAGAAAAAGATTAAGGACCTTTTTGCATTTACCTCAGCATAGGCCTTTGGCTATACCTCCTGTTTTGAATGTTATTGATGATGTGTACTCTGATGCTAGTACAGCCCCTGATTCTCTCCCTCCGGCTCCTGCCAAACCTGATGGGTACTACAGGGTTCCGGATTCTCATTTTCACCTGTACAAGGCCCACTCTGCAGACCCAGAAACCATTTCACAGGGCCCTAAAGGGGTTGCAGCTGCCACTGCTAAAAATCCTTTACCTTCTGAAAGGGAATCTAGAGCTTTAGAGCGATGGGGAAAGAAAGGTTATACTTCTGCAACTCTTTCTATGAGGGCATTAAATTGTCAATTCCATATGATTCAGTACCAAGAGTATTTGTTAGATGAATTGTATAAGAAACTTTCCTCCTCTGAGCCCCTTGACCGTAAATCTCTTCAGGATCTGGTACATAACTCACAGCAGGTTAGCAACCATTTTCTGCAATGTGGCTATGATGCACTGGAAGCTTCATGTAGGTCAGCAATGACAGGGGCAGTTATACGAAGGCATGCCTGGTTGAAGGAACAATCTCTACCGGACCATGTTAAAGCTAAGCTCCTGGATGCTCCAATGGAAAAACAAAAATTATTTGGTTCCACGGCCCAGGAGGTCTTAAAGAAGTTTGAAGAAAAGGCAAAATCTGTGCAAACAGTCAAGGACTTTCTGCAGGTACAACCACCGAGATTCAGCAGAAATTGGCCTACTAAGAACGGGTCCTTTCCAGACTCAGACAGATCACAGAGAGGCAGGAACAGGCGTACCAGAGGTAGGGGGCAAGCTAGAGGCCACTACAGAGGCAGTCAGTGGCAGCCACCCAACCAGAGAGGTAGTGCAGGAACAGCAACAGCAACTGCTACACCAGGACAAACACAATGACTTATTTTTGACTCCGCCAACCAGGGCTCAATTAGAAGCACCATTGGGCGGAAAGCTTTCTTTATTTTCAAAAAATTGGCATTACATTACAAGGGACTCATGGACACTGCAAATAATAGACAAAGGATACAGGTTCCATTTCCACACATTGCCAAAAAGAAAAGGAATGCCAGACCTGCCACCAAATCAGAGGGCGGAGGCTTTGCAGCAAATCACCAAATTACTACAAATTAAAGCCATAGAGAAGGTTCCTCTCTCGGAACAAGGCCAAGGTTTTTATTCAAGGCTATTCCTTGTTCCAAGGAAAGAAAATCAATGGAGGCCTATTCTCGATCTGTCCGCACTGAACACTTACCTCATTGTGCCGAATTTCAAGATGCTGACCCTACAGCAGCTTCTTCCCATGCTGGGCAAGGAGTCTTGGCTGGTGACTCTAGATCTCAAGGAGGCATACCTGCATGTCCCCATTCGACAAAGTTGCAGAAGACACCTCAGATTTCTTGCAGGATCAGAGCATTATCAATTCTCAGCATTGCCCTTTGGCTTATCTACTGCGCCCAGAGTATTCACAAAATGCCTGGCATCAGTAATTGCACACTGCAGACTTCAGGGGATTCAAATCTACCCATATCTGGACGACTGCCTGATACAAGCGGACAGCAAGACAAAATTGTTAAAGGACTTGGACTATGCCATCCAGCTACTACAGGCCTTGGGATACACAGTCAACATCCAAAAATCAAGACTTGTGCCATCCAAAAGGATAACCTTTTTGGGTGCAGATCTGGATACAACCACCCAAATGGCCTTTCTCACAGAAGAAAAACAGAAACAACTTCCAGATTACTTCAAGAATCTGACAAGACAAACTCAGCTAACTGCAAGGAAAATCCTGCAGGCCCTGGGTTTCATGGCATCCTGCATAATACTAATTCCACAAGCCAGGCTACATATGAGAAGATTGCAATGGTACCAAAGGAGTGTATGGACTCACAGTCACAGCTTAGAAACTCTGATCGCAATCATACCTTGCCTTCAGAAGGAATTCCTGTGGTGGGCTCTTGCCTGCCAGACCAACAGAGGGTTGCCTTTCTTCAAACCAAAAGCAAACCAAACCATCACCACGGACGCTTCAGACCGAGGTTGGGGAGCACACATGGAGGACAAATGTATCCAAGGGCTATGGTCTCAAGGGCAGCTGCAAATGCACATAAACCAAAAGGAAATGCTGGCAGTGATACATGCAATCGAGGCTTTCAAACCTTTCCTTCAACAAGGCCACCTGCTAATAAGGACAGACACCACAGTTATGTGGTACATAAACAAACAAGGAGGCACGCATTCCTACCCCCTATGCAGACTGGCTATGAATCTATGGGATCTTTGTTTGAGGCTCAATGTACAGCTACAGGCCCAGTTCGTGCCAGTTAAAGACAATACTCTGGCAGACAGCTTAAGCAGAACTACCATGGATGCACACGAATGGATGCTGCACCCAGACATCTTCTTACTCATAACACAGACATGGGGAAGGCCCGAGATAGATCTGTTCGCCTCATCCCACAATCAACAAACTTTTTTGCACAAGGACATACCATCCACAAGCATGGAAGGTGGATTCTCTCTTTTTCAGCTGGAAAGCCCGAAAAGTCTATGCTTTCCCACCAATCCCATTAATGTCCAAGGTTTTACTGAAGATCAGGGCAGAACAGCCAAAAGTGATTCTGATAGCTCCAGACTGGCCAAGGCAGCATTGGTACCCACTGTTGAAGAGCTTATCACAGACAAAACCGTGGCCTCTCCCATTATGGCCTCTTCTTCTGACGCAGAACAATTACAAGATCCTGCATCCCAACCTAAAGACCTTGCAGCTAACTGCCTGGAGAATACCATGACTCCTTCCCAGGACAGCTTATCTCAGAGGGTAAAGGACATTATTATGGAAGCTCGCCGCCCTTCCACAAGGAAGGCATACTCAGCAAAATGGAAAAGATTCTCAGTTGGAACACAACAAAAGGCCTTGATGTGACAGTGATGAACATGTCACATATACTGGAATACTTAGCAGAATTGTTCCACAGTGGCCTGTCTTATTCTTCCATTAAAATATATGCCTCAGCAATTTCAGCAGAATACAATGCAAATCCTCCTGTCTTTTCGCATCCTCTCTTAAGACAATTTCTCAGAGGAATCAAAAACATCAATCCTCCAAGGAGACCACCTTTACCTACTTGGGACCTTAACTTTGTGCTGGAAAAACTAACACTTCCTCCATTTGAACCAGCAGCATCGGCAGATCCACAGTGTCTATCCTGGAAAACTGCATTCCTTCTGGCCATAACTTCAGCAAGAAGAGTATCTGAGTTACAAACTTTAATGGCAGTGCAGCCATTTCTTATTTTTCATCAGGACAGAGTTTCATTAAGAACCAAACCAACCTTTATGCCAAAGGTGGTATCTAGAGTATCCTTGAACCAAGCAATTCATTTGCCTACATTCTTCCCAAATCCACAAAATAAAGGGGAGAAACTTCTACACACTCTGGATATCCACAGACAATTACGCTACTATTTGGACAGAACTAAAAGTTACAGAAAGACTGACCAACTGTTTGTAGCATATGCTGCTGGGACACGAGGAAAAGCAATTTCCAAACAGACAATCTCAAAATGGATAGGAAATTGCATTCGCTTTTGCTACTCCTTTCATGGAAAGACTGTTCCTGTGAATATTAGGCCTCATTGCACGAGAGCCACAGCCACCACTACAGCCTTCCTAAGAGGGGTGGCTACCAAGGACATTTTAGAAGCTGCTACATGGAGCTCCGTGCATACATTTGCCAAGCATTACAATTTACCCTTATACTCCAGATCCAGAGCAGGTTTTGCTACAGCAGTCCTGCAGGGTCTCTTAACTACACCATCATTTTCTTAGTACCTCCACCCCCAGATTGGCTATGGTATTCTACCCATATGTTATGACTGCAGATGCATCCTTGAAGGACATAGTACAGTTTTGTACCTACCATAAATGTAGATGTCCGATAGGTATGCATCTGCAGTCAGGTTTACCCTCCCACCTTCCCCTCTGTAGTATTCCTAGGGTGCTTACCCCTTCATTAGCTAGCTGGGGGAATCTGTTGTGGTGTATTTGTTTGTATGTATGTATGTATATATATATATATATATTTTTGCATTATGTTTGCAATTTTTTGGCATTTTCTCCAAATTTAGCCTTCATAGAGGGCACCTGGCATCTGGGGCAAGAAAAACTGAGGAAGATGGCGTCAGCTGATGCTTTTATACCCCAGACGCTCTGACGTCGGGGAAAGTGCGGCATCAGTCGAGGCCAGACCCAGACTTTGGAATCCGTCCGACCGAAGGGCTGCCTGAGGTAGGACAACCCATATGTTATGACTGCAGATGCATACCTATCGGACATCTACATTTATGGTAGGTACAAAACTGTACTTTTTTGTTATCACAATTGAAAAGTAAAATGTCACAACCTGAACAACCAGACTTGAAGGAGTTGCAGGATTTGATGCATAGTGCAGAACAAGTGGGTAAACATACCTTACAATGTGGTTTTGATGCTCTAGAGGCCTCATGTAGAGCTGCTGTTACAGGATCAGTCATACGTCGACATGCCTGGCTCAAGGAACAAACCTTGCCAGATCATGTCAAAGCTAAATTACTAGATGCCACTCTACAAAAGGATGTATTACTTGGTGCTAATGCTGAGGAGGTATTAAGGAAAATGGAGGAAAAGGCTAAATCAATGCAAACTGTGAAAGATTTTCTACAGGTACAACCCCCACGTTTCAGTAGAAATTGGCCTTCCAAAAATTGGTCCTTTCCAGCCACGGACAGACCCCAAAGAGGTAGATACAGGCGCCCGAGGGGCAGAGGGCAATACCAAGGATCATTTAGAGGCAGACAATGGCAAGCTCCTACACAAAGAGGTGGTGAGGATAACTCGCAACCATTCAGAAAGCAAGTCCAATGACTTTCCCCTTTGCATGCCAAGCAAGATTCAAATGGCAGCACCCTTAGGCGGAAAACTGGCATTATTTTCAAAAAATTGGCATATTGTCACAAAAGACAAATGGATCCTGGACATTATAAACAGAGGCTACAGATTCCATTTTCACACCCTTCCAAAATGAGAGGCATGCCAAACCTGCCACACAATCAAAGGGCAGAGGCACAAAGACAAATTACAGATCTCATAGACATGAAAGCTATTCAAGAGGTACCTACGCACGAACAAGGTCAAGGTTTTTATTCCAGACTATTCCTGGTACCAAGGAAGGGAAAAGATTGGAGACCTATTTTGGACCTATCCATCCTAAACACATTTCTACTCGTACCAAAATTCAAGATGCTCACTCTACAGCAGCTTCTTCCCATGCTGGGCAAGGAGTCTTGGCTGGTAACATTGGACCTCAAGGAGGCATACCTGCATGTCCCAGTCAGACAAAATTGCAGAAAATGCCTCAGATTTCTTGCAGGTTCAACCCATTATCAGTTCTCTGCATTGCCCTTTGGCTTATCTACTGCACCCAGAGAATTCACGAAATGCCTGGCATCAGTAATTGCCTACTGCAGAATTCAAGGGATACAAATATACCCCTATTTGAACGACTGCCTGATCCAAGCGGACAGCAAGCACATTCTTCTGAAACATCTGGCTTATGTAATAATGTTGTTAAATTCTCTGGGATACACAGTCAACAAAAAGAAATTGAGGCTAATACCCTCTCAGAAAATAATTTTCCTGGGTCCCAACTTGGACACAAACACCCAGATGGCCTACCTCACGCCAGAGAAGCAGGGGCAACTAACTCAATACTTCAGAGCACTAGCAAATTGCACCAGGCTGACTGCAAGGAAAATCCTGCAAAAATCCTGCAGGCTCTGGGATTCATGGCATCTTGCATCTTACTAATCCCATGTGCAAAGCTGCATATGAGGAAACTTCAATGGTACCTGAAAAACCTATGGTCTCAACACAGCCACAGTTTGGAAACAATACCACTAATTCCATGTCTTCAAAAAGAATTTCTGTGGTGGGCTCAAGCATGCCAAACAAACACAGGTCTCCCATTCAGCAAGCCTCAAGCAAATCAAGTCATCACAACAGACGCCTCGGACTATGCCTGGGGGTGCACATGACAGATCGGTGCATTCAGGGCAAATTGTCCCAAAAAGAAAAGCACCTTCACATCCATCAAAAGAAAATGCTAGCAGTAATAAATGCTATTATAGCTTTCAAAGACCTTCTGCAACCAGGTCAACTATTGATAAGAACGAACAACACCACAGTAATGTGGTACATAACAAAACAGGGAGGAACACATTCATACCCCCTATGCAGACTGGCCATGTCACTTTGGAACATGGCCATGGACTTACAAATCGAACTACAAGCACAGTACTTGCCAGGCAAGGAAAACACGCTGGCAGACAACCTAAGCAGAAATATGACCGATCCACACGAATGGAAGTTGCATCCTCAAGTTTTTACAGAGATAATCCAAGCATGGGAAGGCCAGACATAGATCTCTTTGCTTCCCACAAAAATCACCAATTGACAAAATTCTGCTCAAGGATTTTTCATCCAAAGGCCTGGAGAGTGGACGCTCACTCTTTCAGTTGGACATCAATGACAGTTTATGCCTTCCCACCTCTTCCTCTGCTGCCCAAAGTTCTATTGAAAACCAGAGCAGACAGACCACAGATGATTCTCATTGCACCAGACTGGCCAAGATAACACTGGTACCCACTCCTGAGGAGCCTGACGCATTCCCCACCATGGACCCTGCCTCTAATGCCTCTTCTCCTGACTCAGCACAGCTTCAAAACTCTTCAGTCAGCCAAAAACACTCAGTCTAGCCGCATGGAAGATTCCTTAGCATCACAACAGACCCTACTCTCCAAGGAGGTGCAGGATGTCATTTTGGAGGCCAGAAGGCCGTCTACTAGAAAAGCTTACTCCGCAAAATGGAAACGGTTTTGTGTCTGGAATGAGGAAAAGGGCCAGGATCCTGGAAAACTGAACTTACCTCAAATATTACAGTATCTAGCTGAGCTGCTAAGCAGTGGACTTTCATTCTCCTCCATCAAAATCCATGCCTCAGCCATTTCTGCAGAATACAACACTGATCCACCCTTATTCTCTCACCCCCTCTTAAGACCGTTCCTCAGAGGGGCTAAGAATCTAAAAACCCCAAGGAAACAACCAATACCTGCTTGGGATCTCAATTTCATTCTGGAAAAACTGACCTTGCCTCCTTTTGAGCCAGCTGTCTCATCAGATTTGCAATATTTGTCCTGGAAAACAGCTTTCCTTCAGGCTATTACTTCAGCTCGTAGAGTTTCAGAACTACAAGCTCTCATGGCTGTGCAGCCTTTTATCATCTTCCATCAGGACAGAGTTTCATTATGAACCAACCCGTCCTTTATGCCAAAAGTGGTATCCAGGGTAGCTTTGAATCAGGCCATACACTTACCTACCTTTTATCCTAATCCTCAAAACAAAGGGGAGAGATTACTACATTCCTTGGACATCCACAGACAACTGCGTTATTATTTGGACAGAACAAAGCCTTTCAGAAAATCAGAACAGCTCTTTGTGTCCTATGCTATAGGAGCTGAAGGAAAGCCAATTTCCAAACAGACAATCTCAAAATGGATAGCCCACTGCATACGCTTTTGCCATTCTTTTCATGGCAAAACTGTACCTACAGGCATCAGATCTCACTCCACAAGGGCCACGGCTACCTCTGCAGCCTTTCTCAGAGGAGTTCCTACCAAAGATATTTTAGAAGCAGCCACTTGGAGTTCTGTGCATACCTTCTCCAAGCACTACCACCTTCCACTATACTCCAAATCTAGAGCGGGCTTTGCCACTGCAGTCTTGCAGGGCATTCTGGCTCCTCCTAGTTCCACCTAGTGCCTACCACCCCTTTCTTAGCTTTGGGATTCTACCCATCTGTTATGACTGCAGCTGTATTCACGATAAACATAGTACAGTTTTGTACCTACCATAAATGTAGATGTTCAAGTGCTAATACAGCTGCAGTCCAGGTTTCCCTCCCTCCTTCCCCTCTTGGGACAGGCCTATTGGCTAACATCTCCTCATGCAACCAGATTGGGGTATTCATTCATGATGTATTTGCTTGCATTACTGTATTTTGATTATATGGCATTGCTTTATTACACAAATTTATGTATTGCCTTCCTTCTGGGGGCACCTGACATCTGGGGCAAGAAAAACTGAAGAAAATGGCGACGGCTGGTTCTTTTATACCCCTTTCGCACTGACGTCAGGGAAGAAGCGACAACAACCGACGCCGGACCTAGACTTTGGAATTCGGCCGACCGAGGACCCGCCTGATGGCAGAGGAACCCATCTGTTATGACTGCAGCTGTATTAGCACTCGAACATCTACATTTATGGTAGGTACAAAACTGTACTTTTTTGCTTGTGTGTTTGTTTTTGGTTGTGTGCGCGTCTCTGGTTGTGTGTGTGTGTGCGTTTTTGCTTGTGTGTGCGTTTTTGCTTGTGTGTGCGTTTTTGCTTGTGTGTGCGTTTTTGCTTGTGTGTGTGTGCGTTTTTGGGTGTGTGTGTGCGTTTTTGGGTGTGTGTGTGCGTTTTTGGGTGTGTGTGTGTGCGTTTTTGGGTGTGTGTGTGCGCGTATTTGGGTGTGTGTGTGTTTTTGTGTGTGCGCGCATTTTTGGGTGTGTGTGTGTGCATTTTTGGGTGTGTGTGCGTTTTTGGGTGTGTGTGTGTGCGTTTTTGGGTGTGTGTGTGTGCGTTTTTGGGTGTGTGTGTGTGCGTTTTTGGGTGTGTGTGTGTGTGCGTTTGGGTGTGTGTGTGTGTGCGTTTGGGTGTGTGTGTGTGTGTGTGCGTTTTTGGGTGTGTGTGTGTGTGCGTTTTTGGGTGTGTGTGTGTGTGTGCGTTTTTGGGTGTGTGTGTGTGTGTGTGCGTTTTGGGTGTGTGTGTGTGTGTGCGTTTTTGGGTGTGTGTGTGTGTGTGTGCGTTTGGGTGTGTGTGTGTGTGTGCGTCTTGGGTGTGTGTGTGTGTGCGTCTTGGGTGTGTGTGTGTGTGCGTGTGCGTCTTGGGTGTGTGTGTGTGCGTCTTGGGTGTGTGTGTGTGTCGTTTTGGGTGTGTGTGTGTGTGCGTTTTGGGTGTCTGTGTGTGTGCGTTTCTGTGTGTGTGCGATGTTCTTCATTCCACATTGCTGCAGTCCTAACTATTGGGGGTAGTCCGCTGTCCAGTCGGCCCGAATACCAAAGTATATGGCTGACGTCGGCCAGGGCGCATTAGACTGACGCCAGTACGTCAGGGTACTAATGCGCATGACCGACGTCATATCCTCAGTCTTTTTTGCCGCATGGTCCGATGCAGAAGCAGTTTTGCGAGTGCAGGTTGGCGTTCTGAAATTTTCTGAAGTCGGAGTTTCAGACCGAATCAAAGTTGGCTAAGTACCCGTTGGGAACATTTTGGTTTTTTCTTGCCTCAGTATTTAACCGGATGTCAGAAAAAGTGAATAACTGTATTTCTTGTGGGAAACAGATACCTCATAGGGATTACCATACCTTGTGTATACCTTGTTTAGGGCCTGAGCACGACGTTGTTGGATGCCGCTCTTGTGCTAGGTTTAACAAACGCACTATTAAGAGAAGGTTAGACTGTGCCAGGTTAGTGTTTGGGAAGCGTTGCAATTATAAAATGCCGCCGGATGCTCCGGCGCTTCGCTTCCAAAAGCGCAAGGACAAAACAGCGAAGCCTAGGGTTGATGAACCGGCAGTCCCGGACGTCGGTTCTTTAGAAGGCTCAGTGGAGCCAGAGGTTTTGCCAGGAGTTTCTTTGGAGTCTCAGGCAGAGACTTTACTGTTACAGGATGTGCCTTCTCAGGAGGTAGGCCAGGCTGAGGGGGCTTCTCAGGTAACGGTTCTTCCCTCTCTTCCCAAGGTAGTTAGAGCCTCTCCTTCTGTTTCCAAAACTTCTTTGAGAGGTAGGCAAAGTTTAGCTTCAGTGGGGGCTTCTCCTAGCACTTCAGGTTCTGTGCCTAAGAAACATATGCTTAAAATGGCTGAAGATTTGATTACTATGATTAGAGGTTCTATGCCCCCTCCTGATAAGAGGCCTAGGGTGGAACCTGAGTTTGATAGTTTTGAACAGTGTTCAGAGGCTTCTGAGTCTTCTGCGGAAGATTTGCAGGAGTATCCTCCTTATTCTGATTCTGATGTGGATGATTCCACTCCTACAGCTTCTCCTCCTGAGGATTTCTCATTTTCAGAGACTCTGCATTCCATGAGGGAGCACTTTAAATGGGAAGGCCAGGATTACTCTGATTCCAGGAAAAGGCTTAGGGAATTCTTGTTATTACCCCAGCATAGGCCCTTAGCTATACCTCCTGTGTTGTATGTGGTGGAAGATGTTCTTGCAGAGGCTTCCCTGAATCCTGATTCTTTGCCTCCTGCTCCTGTTAAACCTGATAGGTACTATAGGGTGCCTGAAGCTCATAAGTATCTTTTTAAGAGTCCTAGGGCAGACCCGGAAACTGTTTCTCAGGGACCTAAAGGTGTTAAGGCCTCTGTGGTTAAAAACCCTGTTCCCACTGATAAAGAGGCAAGGGCTTTGGATAGATGGGGAAAGAAAGTGTATACTTCTTCCACTTTAGCCATGAGGGCGTTGAATTGTCAGTTTCACATGCTAAAATATCAACATTATCTCCTTGCACAATTGAAATCTAAGGTGGATGCTTTGGCGGAAGGTATTGAGTGTAAAGAGTTGCTGGATTTAGTTCATGTGTCTGAACAAGTGGGTAAGCATTCTTTGCAATGTGGTTTTGATGCTGTACAGGCCTCCTCGAGGGTGGCTGCCACTAGTTCTGTTCTTCGCAGGCATGCCTGGTTGAGGGATCAGAATTTAGCTGAGCATGTTAAGACAAGGATTTTGGATGCTCCTTTACAGTCTGATGTGTTGTTTGGTTCGCCTGTGGAAGCAGTTTTAAAGAAAATGGAGGATAAAGCTAAGTCTATGCAAACTGTTAAAGATTTTTGCAGGTGCAGCCACCAAGTTTAGTAGAAATTGGCCTACTAAGGGATGGACATATCCTGCTTATGATTCCCAGTCTAGGGGTAGGTCTAGACGTGGTAGGGGCAGAGCTCAAGGTTCTTTTAGGCCTAGAACAGGAGTTCACCTGCTCAGACTTCTGGTGAGGGCAGGGGTCAGTCCTTTCGTAAACAGACCCAATGACCTGCCTTTTCAGCTGCCAGTAGATTCTCGCCTGGCAGCTCCTTTGGGTGGAAGACTGTCTCTTTTCAAAGAAAATTGGGATTTAATTACTCGACAGATGGGTTTTGGATATCATTCACCACGGTTACAGGTTTTATTTCCATACACTGCCCCCTTTCAAAGGCATGCCAGACGTTCCTCCTCCACAAAGAAAAGAGGTTCACAAGCAAATTTCTCTGTTACTCCAAATAGGGGCCATTCAGCCAGTCCCTGTATCAGAAAGGGGCCTAGGATTTTATTCTCGCCTGTTCCTAGTACCAAAGAAGGGGAACACGTGGAGACCAATTTTGGATTTATCTATCCTCAACACTTATCTGGACATTCCCAAGTTCAAGATGTTGACGTTACAACAGCTTTTGCCTCTGCTGGGCAAGGATCACTGGATGGTAACTTTAGATCTCAAGGAAGCTTACCTTCATGTGCCTATAAGACTAAGTTGCAGGAAGTATCTGCGTTTTCGAGCTGGAAATTCTCATTATCAGTTCTCTGCATTGCCCTTTGGCTTATCTACTGCGCCCAGAGTATTCACAAAGGTTCTGGCTCCAGTGATAGCTTACTTCAGGCTAAAAGGAATTCAAATCTATCCTTACTTGGACGACTGCCTGATTCTGGCTCAAGAAAAGGAAGACCTTCTACAGCATCTGGAATATGTTATAGCAGTGCTAAGATGCCTAGGGTATTCTGTGAACGAAATAAAGTCCAGTCTAGTACCCTCTCAAGACATGTGCTTTCTGGGTGTGAGACTGAATACAGCAGCCCAGATGGCCTTTTTAACCCCGGACAAACAAAAGAGTCTATCCCTTTACTTCCATCAACTATCTCATCAGTCCGTGCTGACTGCAAGGACAGTCCTTCAAGCATTAGGGTTCATGGCATCTTGTATTCTGGTGCTTCCCAATGCCAAACTGCATATGAGGAAGCTGCAATGGTATCTCAAAAATGTATGGACACAGCACTGCCAGGATTTGGACACTGTCATTCAAATAATACCTTGCCTTCAAAAAGAATTTTTGTGGTGGGCTCAGGAATGTCACCTAAACAAGGGACACTCTGTGACCCGGCCAGAGGCGAGTCAGATTTTAACGACAGATGCCTCGGACATTGCTTGGGGAGCTCATCTAAATGGAAAGTGGATACAAGACAAGTGGCCTGCCAGACTACAGCATCTACATATCAACATGAAGGAGATGTTAGCAGTCCAGTTTGCATTAATGGCTTTCAAGGAGTTACTTCTTCCAGGGCAGGTGTTGATTCTAACAGACAACACAACTGTCATGTGGTACATCAACAAACAAGGGGAACACATTCTTATCCTCTATGCAGGCAAGCAATGATTTTATGGGAGACTGCGCTCAGCTTGCAACTAACTCTTCAGGCAAGGTTTCTGCCGGAGCACAGAACTCCTTAGCAGATGTGTTAAGCAGACAAATCATGGATCCCCACGAGTGGAAACTGGATCTTCATGTATTTCAGAAATTGACAGTGTCATGGGGAACTCCAGACATAGATCTGTTCGCTTCTCCACTAAACCACCAGCTGCCAAAGTTTTGCACAAAGGGGTTTCATCACGCAGCTTGGAAAGTGGATGCTCTTTCTTTCAGTTGGAAAAATCTTCATGTGTATGCCTTTCCACCTCTGCCTCTTCTTCCAAAGGTGCTCTTAAAGGTCAGACAAGACAAGCCAAGGATGATTTTAATAGCTCCAGATTGGCCTCGGCAACACTGGTACCCACTACTAAGGAGTCTGGTACGGAAGCCTCCATGGCCTTTACCTTTGATTCCACATCTGTTATCTCAGAAGGACGGTCATCTGCTCAATGTCAAGCTTCACTCTCTTCATCTGACAGCCTGGCATATTCTGTGTTGAAACACAGCAGGTCTCAACTTCCTCAACAAGTTTTAAATGTGATTATGGAAGCTAGAAGACCTAGTACAAGGAAAGTGTACGCAGAAAAATGGAAGAGATTTTTATTTTGGAGTACAGCAAAGAATTTGGAGATTTCTGAGCCTAATTTGAGTGTGGCTCTTCAATATCTTACTGAGTTATTGGACAAAGGTTTGTCCTTCTCTTCCATTAAGATTCATGCTGCAGCAATTTCAGCTCACTATGATTGTGACCCACCATTGTTTTCGCATCCTTTGTTCAAGCAGTTTCTTAGAGGGGCAAAGAATATAAGACCCCACGTAGAGCTCCTACTCCTGCTTGGGATCTCAATTTTGTGTTGGAAAAACTTACTCTACAACCTTTTGAGCCTGCGACTACTGCTGAATTGAAATACTTGTCATGGAAGACTGCTTTTCTGTTGGCTATTACTTCTGCAAGAAGGGTGTCTGAGTTGCAGGCCCTTATGGCAGTAGAGCCCTTTTTGATTTTCCATAAGGATAGGGTATCATTACGTACTAATCCTTCCTTTATGCCTAAGGTAGTTTCTAGTGTGGCTTTAAACCAAACTATTCATTTGCCTACTTTTTATGCAGACCCCCAAAATAAAGGGGAGAAGATTTTGCACACTTTAGATGTGCACAGGCAATTGCGTTATTATTTGAGCAGGACTAAGGATTTTAGGCAGTCTCAGCAGTTGTTTGTTTCTTTTGCTTTGAGTTCGCAGGGCAAGCCTGTGTCAAAACAAACTATTTCTAGGTGGATTGGGTTTTGCATTGCATTTTGTTATTCCCATCATGGCAAAGAGATTCCAGCTGGGATTAGGCCTCATTCCACTAGGGCTACTGCCACTTCAACAGCATTTCTAAGGGGGGTGGCAACTAAGGATATTTTGGATGCAGCTACTTGGAGTTCAGTGCATACTTTCTCTAAGCATTATCACCTTCCTCTCTACTCTACGTCTAGGGCTGGTTTTGCCACAGCTATTTTGCAAGGCATGTTGTCAGCTCCTGCTTCTTTATGATTTGCCAGCCTCCCTTTCCTCTGCTTTGGGATTCTACCCAATAGTTAGGACTGCAGCAATGTGGAATGAAGAACATAGTACAGTTTTGTACCTACCATAAATGTAGATGTTCGAGGATCCACATTGCTGCAGTCCAATTTACCTCCCTCCTTCCCTCTGTGTTTAGAGGTGGTTGTGTAGGTGAGGTTATATGCTGATATTTTGTATATATTGTACATATTTTTGGTGCAGGTATATTTGGCCTTGTCTTTTAGGGTCTTCTGACATCTGGGGCAAGAAAAGACTGAGGATATGACGTAGGTCATGCGCATTAGTACCCTGCCGGACTCTCGCCAGTCTAATGCGCCCTGGCCGACGTCAGCCATATACTTTGGTATTCGGGCCGACTGGACAGCGGACTACCCCCAATAGTTAGGACTGCAGCAATGTGGATCCTCGAACATCTACATTTATGGTAGGTACAAAACTGTACTTTTTTGCGTGTGCATTTTTGTGTGTGCGTGCGTTTGTGGTTGTGTGTGCGTGCGTTTGTGGTTGTGTGCGTGTGCGTGCGTTTGTGGTTGTGTGTGTGCACGTGCCTTTGTGGTTGTGTGTGTGCACATGCCTTTGTGGTTGTGTGTGTGCGCATGCGTTTATTGCAAGGATGGATGGGGCTGTGACAAGCATTAGGTTGAGGTAAGCCATATTATGATGGCTTTGTTGGGAGGAAGTTGTCACTGTGGGTAGTTGTACAAACAGTTTCCATTTTCCAGACAGATCACTGTAAAAAGAGAAGTTTACATTTGTCTTCAGTTGTGCTATTAAGATGTTACTGTTTGTTCTTGATTACTTGAGGTGTAAATGTTTAATCCTGAAGTACTACTTACATTGTGTAGCAGTACATGTTCTGGGTGGAATAACAGAGGCAGACACAGATTGTATGAGGTTATCCTCTACCCGCATGTATTCGACAGTATCGAGGGTGTAGGTTTTCCTGTCTTAGAAATTAAATCCACAGAGGGGGCCCAGACAAATGCACAAGTTGCAAAGCCCATTATCTTCAAAATGTTGGCTATTGGGGGGGCGCACCTCACCTAGGGTCTTTACCCACCTCATTTCTAGTGTCAAAATGCATCAATTCTGAGTTTGTCTGTAGGGTGGAGTGGGGTGAAAAAAATCATTTAAAAGTTTTGTAAACCCTGGAACTTGCTAATTACAAAGTACATTTCCAAGATTCGCAGATTATACTTGCGGATAACATATAAACACCCTCGGTACAGGATACTAGATCACATGATGCATATTCTGAAATGAGGCATCTGATCCCTTAAAGCTGTCCCTGGGTTAAAAATTGGTGGTAACCTTTAGAGCAGGGTCTACCTTTAAGGGCCATGGTTACCAAGGGAGCATTCTGTTTGAGCTGGGGATTCTGTCATATCTGTTCTTATAGCTGCAGCTTTGCAATTTCTGTCATATATGTTCTTATAGCTGCAGCTTTGCAAAGTCAGAAAGTTATGGGTGCTCTCAATAACCCCAGTAACACTGGGTGTTTGATTTCAGGTCTGATGACTGGAATGCCTTCTATTTAGAATTGCCTTCTGTGGTCCAGAACTGATTGTTCTTGCTAGGGCTTTGCATTTTGGAGCTTTAATGCTTTACTTTTCAGCGTTTTAGAGTTTTTGTGCCCTGATTTGTTCTCTTAACTCCACTGATGCCAGAATTAATTCTGGAACTGAGAGCTGTACCCGCAGCTCCAGTATTCTGGTAAATATTTGTAGCTTGCTTTATTATAATTGTATTTATTTTTATATTGGAATGCTTCAGTCATTATCCCAGCCTTGAACGCATGTCTTAGTGATCAAACTGCAATAAGTTACTGGTGGGTGTTTAGTAATTAGTTCAGTAATTAGCTTTGTTGTGCTTGCCTAATTTTTCTTTCAATTCTCAACAGAATGAAGAGTCGGCTGTGTATGGGGTAAGTGGCTATGAGGAGTACCTGCGAGAACAAGAAGCTGCTGAGCGGTGGTTTCGGTACAATCCACGCCTGACCTGCATCTACTGTGCAAAATCATTTAACCAGAAGGGCAGCCTGGACAGGCACATGCGGCTTCATATGGGTATAACACCGTTTGTTTGCCGCATCTGTGGCAAAAAATACACCCGCAAAGACCAACTGGAGTATCACATACGTAAGCACACAGGCAATAAGCCATTCCATTGTCATGTTTGCGGCAAGAGCTTCCCTTTCCAGGCTATCCTTAACCAGCATTTCCGTAAAAACCATCCGGGCTGTGCTCCTTTAGAGGGCCCACACAGCATTTCACCTGAAACAACAGTTACATCTCGAGGGCAAACAGAGGAGGAGTCACCATCTGGTGAAGAGGTGGCAACAGTTGGGGAAAGCATCCAACCCTCTGTGTCTACCACAGGGCCAGACTGACCTTTCAAGAGCTGTGATTTCACAATTTGCAATAATGTTCTGGTTGGTGAGCTGTTACAGAGAGGTGCTAGACCACTAAATGGGGAAACCAGTGAAGAATGACACAAAACTAAAACGGGGAAAAATGTAGAGTTAAAATTCAGTCCACGTTGAGAAGCTTGTAGTATACTTTTCATTGCAAAACTTGGAGAAGTTTAATTCTATGTACGGTTTTACTTATTTTTCTTACTGGGTAGAACGACGTAAGGTAACACTAGCATCTTGGTGTTGGGTCCGTGCCTTGCCCCGAGCCCTTGTATAAGTCAGCTCAGGGTAACTACAGGCCACATTAAGGTTTTGTACAACAGACACGCCTGCAAATGTTCCTTTCTTCAAATGTGTGGCAGCTGCAGGCCATAGCAGCATAGGATAGCCTGCTCACTCACTGAGGGGATGAAACCTGATGAATAAAATGTTACCTTAAGTTTTTGGCTTGCAGATTTACTCTGCTGTGAATTCTTTGCTCATCATGTAACACACAGATGCATCTTCTATTTGGGGGAGTCCTTTTTAAGTAGGTGGTGGAGTTGGTTTCCCACTGTTGAAATGGTCTTCTCAACTTTTTTCAGTATGTGAGTTTTAGATCACTGTGTGTGTATAGCATGGTTCCAGCTGGAATGTTTCTGAAGAGCATGTTCCCTATAAAAATGGTTCAGGGAGACGAGACCAGTGTGCTTACGGACGTTTCAGTCCTTCCCTGCCACTGTGTGAATCAAGTCAGATGTGAATATATATGTGGCTTTCAGGCATTAAAACTTCCCAGATCATGTTTGGTTTGTTTCTGCCTATGTCCCGACTCTGTGTTTCTATTTATTTTTTGTTTTGCATTTGTAAAATACAGGTCGGGGTAAAGGATGGAAATTAAACCATGCTTTATTACACATGTTTGCATTTCACATAGAGCTTTTTTAAGCTGGAACCCGAATGCATATGTTTTTTTTAACTGAGACTTATAAAATTGTTTTATTGTATTATTATTATTATTAATATTATTATTGTCTGAAGCAAAATATTTTAAAATTGCTAATCCTACTGTTTGACTGTGACTAGATGTTTCTGGGTGCTGATGGTAATACTGGGACATTGCAGTAGGAAGTATCCCACACCACATTGCATTATTTTAACTGGTAATGCAGAAATGTGAACAGTAGCACTTATTGACTAATTAATGTAAGTGTGTTTTGTTTCTTTTTTGGTGGGGGGAGATTCGACTTGCACCGTAATGCCAATGCCACAGGAAATGCAGCAGTTGTGCACAGCTGAGCGTCAGTTCATTGTGTAGCAGAGAAATGGCTTGTGTATTTCAGAATACAAGGGGTCCAGGAATGTTCAATGTTGTGATAATCTGTGGGATTTATTCCAAAGGAGGTTCGATATCTGCCTCAACTTCCAGAGCTTAGCACCCTTCTTCCAGCTAGGCTGCATGAATGCCCTCCCTCCTGTATGTCAGCATGTCCATGGTATAAGAGGGACGTGTGCCAGTGCCATCTTTTTATTTTGTTGTTGTTGCAGTAGAAGTACCATGAGAGTAGCTAAATGCATTTTCAGTCCCTCTGTGTAACCTAGCTTCCATAGAATGCATGATTATCCCATTTGGAATGTCCCTGTTTATACCGCAGATGTGCTGAAATACAGGTGGGAAGGCATCCATCCAGCATACTGGAGTAAGGTTGCTAAGCCCTAGAAGCTGGGACAAATATTAGGCCTTCTACATCAAATGTCTGAAGTGTTATCACTAGTGCAACAATGAACATACCATAACTGTAGATGTTTGAGCAAGTTCCTAACAGAACTGTATTTTTCCCAGGGCTACCAGAATAATTGTTTTCTTACTAGCTGGAAGATAAAAACAGAAACCTTTTGAGTTAAATGAGGATTACTGCTCCACTCCTTAGAACTGTACTTTCATGCCTCTGATAAAGGCGGTTGTGTAATTAGATATATTATATTGTATTTATTTTTCATTAGCAAGGTTGGGTGGGAGCTAGCATCCTCAGAGTTTGGCTCTCTCTCAAAATGTGGGGTATTGTGTCATGCCATGTTGAATGTACCTGGTGCACATTTCCTTGGGCAGTTGTGACTTCTCTTAAGTAATTCCCTTAGACCCTTCTTCAGTTATATAAATATAGTGCTCTATAGTGAAGGGGCTTTTTGTCTGTTCATTGGGCATTGAGATCAGATGAATAAATTGCACAGCTTCTAAGGCAGCGATGACAGAGTTCCAGGATGTTTTCTGGGTAGCAGCAACTGAAGTGCAGCTTAGAACAGTGTGAGCAGACTAAAATGTGGAGACAGCCTAATTTATTGTAAGGGCAGTCTTCCCTGCACAAATACGTACCCAACTGCTGAGTTTTTTACTCTTTACATTATGCTGGTAAGAAATATTTTTCTGTGTAATGCAGAGTCTTAGGCATATTTTAGTGTCTGAGGTAGTAGAAGGTAAACCGTACTTGCATTCCTAACAGTTGAGTAATTGTAACTGACGCTTTTGAAAAGTGGTACGTGTAGAAAATGGTCACCGGTGAATTTTGTTTGATGCATCATTCTCCCAGTTTCTCAGCAGTATTTCAGAATCCCCCTGAATCTAGTCGATATCCTCTTTCACAGTGGGTGATTGTGGTGGAGCAAATACGCAACGTATACAACCGAATGTGGCCCTTGTGCCTCTCCCATACTCTTCTAGCATATAGGTTGCCAAACAGTGCATTGGGTTGCCCATTTGATGTCTGGGGTTTGACTGAAGGAGCTTTTTAGCAAGAGGTGGCAATGAACGGGATACCAAACTAATAATTTTTTTGTGGGTTGGTCTCAGTAGCTTTATATTTTTCTCTTGCATCTGCCACATGTCGAAAATGCCAAAAGTTTCTTCAGTTTCCTTTTCCATAGGTAAGTGCCAAGTCGCATTGCCTTTTCTGGCTATCATTTTGTAGTCGCTGTGATGCTTCGCTCATGTTCAGGTTTTTGAAGAAATTTGCTTTACATGTGCCCATTTATTCTTTTTTGCTGTTACATCTCCACTTTCTTTGCTTTACTTACAAGCATTAACGGCTGTCATCTCTGCTTTCTCTCATGTGACGGTGGCACAGGATATGCATTACTTTAGCTGTCTGTTGAAATTCTTAACACTTGGGCAATGTCTTTATAGAGATACCTGATGCGTAATTCTTTAAAGCTATGGCCATCTATGATGGATTGGATTGTTTTCTTGTCTGAAAATGACAGTTCCTGCATCAGTTTGTTGTCTAAAATATAAACTGTTTTAGTAGTGCACCATTCATTGCCTACTCTGTAAGTAATGTACTTCTGTTCAGTACTTTAATCCTGCAATTGATAACCTCCCCACATTTTTTTCCACATCACGTTTTACTAACCCAGTTAGCTGAATAAATACATAAAATCATCTGCAGAATTACACATTTTTTCATGCAAGGTTTCAACACTGTATTCTGCAACGACTTTACAGCATCCTTTTTAATATCTGCAAGGGTTAGTGTTCTGCTGCCCCTTAACTATCGATTTGACTTTCTTCACAGCTGCTGTAGATTAAGAAGCTGCTTGTGAGAATTTTCCTTTGTGACCTTTTCTGGTGTGCACATCAGGATCTCTTTCCCTTTTTTGAAATGCTGCAAAGTGTTCCTGTATCATCTTGAAACCGGAAACCAACTTCCGTGATGATGGTATAGTGACCGCTCAGAGTAAAGTGCTTAATCTGAAGATTTGATTTTTAGTGTTAGTCACTGGAGGGTTCAGGCCGACTAAAAGTTTTTAATGAATTTATGAATCTGCAGACTTTGATTGCAAATTTACTTCAGTAAACTGTGGATAAAATATAGCAACATTGTACATATCACTGTTTTGATTTACTGCTAACGAGATTTGAATTGTGCTGTATGGCTGAATGTAATTGGTCTGAGTGCATTGAGCACATTAATTACACTCCAGTATTCAGAAAAAGACAAACCAGTTAAGTGCCAGAATGGCACATGACCTGACCTTAAATGTTAATCACCCCCTGCGTAAGTTAAGGTCTGGTCCCACGCTAGGAAGTAAAATTGGGTCTATATTATGGTGTTGAAAGACTAAGTAACCGAGCATGTCTTTATCGACACATAAATATCGACCTCTGCAATTGCTGAACAGCCACTTCAGCGAATTGTTTTCCAGGGGCCTTTTCCCCCACTCTAGTGTGGTCTCTGAGTTGGTATATTTAATTGGGGAGGGTGAAGCCCCCCACTATGTAGGGTTTGAAAGTTTGATTTGTGTGTTTTCTGCCGAGCAAATGTTTTTTTTTTTTTAAATCTCGGAAATATTTGCTGAAGTGGCCATTCAGCATTTGCAGAGGTCAATATTTATGTGTTGATAAAGACGTGTTCGGTTACTTCATCTTTCGACACTGTAATATAGACCTTATATAACTCTGCCTGTACTGACTAGCAAATAACAGTGGCAGGACAATGTTTCTGCCTGCTGTCTGTACCCTTAACATGTACCTAACTTCCTGTAAGGAGAAAAAAAATTGCTAGAGTAACAGGATGTGTGTTCACCTGTATAATCTGAAGAATGCAAACACTGAAACTCAAATGTTTGTCATTATTTCATGACTTCAGGCCTAAGCACATATTTTAAGGGGAACCGACCAAAAATATGAAGCAATAATCTGTATGTTTTTTGAAAATCTAGACATTTGAGAGAGATGGAGGTAAGTGTAAACATAACGGACTATGTTACAGTACTTCTCTGAAAGTGCTCGTTAAGTGTCTTATGGCTTTGAAGTCCAGGAAAACACTTAATTTTACCTTTTACCTAGTAGTACGAAGAGTAGATAAAGCTCCATACATTACAAAGAATTATGACAGTCTCATTAAGCATAACCCTTTGTATGTTCTTGACATGGATCCAAGATTCACCTCTCTAGCTTCACTCTGGCATCCACATCTCGAGCACATAACACATGAGCAGGTTATGGAACCAGTCATAATCCTGTATGTTGTATCCAAGGAAGATTCTTTTATTTCCATTTGTTTGAAAGGAATCTGATTGTATGATGGTTTTGGAGTGATGTTATATGAACGTATTGCTGTATGGAATGCCAGTAAGAGATGGTGCTTTTTACATTTTGACATCCGCAGGTTTTGATTTTTTGGGCTTTGACTTTCACACTTGTGTAACCTTTACTGAGCTCACACCTTCTTAGTGGAGGGCAGGTGCATAACATTTGACAATGCTGCATTTTCCTTGGGGGAATCTTCATTTCTGTCTTCTGAGGGCTGGGTGCATTTTTTTGTGAAGAATGTTAAGCTGTGTGTAAGGAGCATAGTAAAAGGAAGCCTGTGTAAGAAGTAAAAGGGCCAGCATTACAGTGAATGCTGCTAACTTTTTAATTTTTAGTTTATTTTTCCTCTAACATAGTATAGTTCAGAAATTGCATCACCAGCATGTTGCTGTGCACACTTGCACACCCACCCTCACATGATTTTGTTATATCTGCATTGGATTACTTGTACCACTGACTACACTTTCATATTCAGCATTATCCAGATTTCAAAATTGTTTTGCCATTTTTAAACTCTCTTGACTGGGAGACTCAGTTGGTTAGAACCCACTTACAGTAGGTGAAGGAGGAGAAAAACTTCCAGATGCACACAGTATTTACTAACAAAATGGCTGTAATATGGACCTGGTAGCAAAAATGCTACAGTATAGTTTTAATTCTACAGCCACAAAAGTGTGCATAACATTGTTTTGTTCCCCATACTCCTCTACCGCCTAGCTCCTCGTCCCATGACCCTTATTCATTCCCCTTCCTGTCTGTTGGCAAAATCCTGCCATGTCCCTTAGGTCAAGTAAGCAATTGGTTGGTAGAAGGAATTTGATTTGATAAATGCTAACCAGAAGAACTTCATTGTGATCATTGGACCTTGTAGAAGGAGCAGACAGAGGGAGTAAATTGCTTTGAGTGAAGGCAAGGGAGGATAGCAAAAAGTTTGAAGAGAAATGGGAGGGTACTGTTTTGGATTATAGAGGACTGTGGTAATGGTGAGAAGCAGAGCTGATGAGAGGAGACGGGAGTTGTATGAGAAGGACCTCTGTGATGACTGAGGATGGGTAAGATGGGGTGCAAGTTTGGCAGAGGTGATGAGAGAAGACTGGAGTTGTATGAGAAGGACCTCGGTGATGACTGAGGATGAGTGAGATGGGGTGGAAGTTAAATGCTAAGTTTTAGATGATTTGGTAAAATAGAAGGTGAAGTTATTCTACAGTTACAGGTGTAATGACCACTTTGAATTTGAGGCAAGTTCTTGTTTGTTTGAAGGGAGGTCATTCAGTGGTTTTGATTATGAAGGCAGTGTAGGTTCATGACTTGTACTAATGATGTGCCCGTGGAATGAAATAGCCAAGAAAAGTTGAAATGGTCTATCTTTTCAGATAATGCTGGAGAGTTTTGCCACATTGTTGTTGATTACAGATCTATGCAGTTTGGGAAGTTCCAGTTAATTAGGTAATTGTTGTGTAACCTTACGTAAGGCTTCACAGTAGCGAGTGGAGGAGAGCTATATCTTTAGTGGTTTAATTTGAAGTCTTTTGTGTTTCTAATACCATGATGAGAAAGAACTGCATTATTCCTAACTCAAAGTACGATTAGAGGCCAGGAGATTAGTAGTATTTCATTCTTTTATGTTGGCTAAGAATGCTGTTTTCAGCACCCGAAATGTGGCCAGATTTGCTGCCCCCTGGTAATTTGTGCAGGTTGCATTTATTTGTAGCATATTTAAGTATGATTTTGTACAGCTTTTTTTTATTAGTTTTATTTATTTTTTTTTTTAGTAGACCTGTTGCTCCTTAGTATTGGAACTGTCTGGGTATGTCTCTTCCACATTGCTCTAGTTTCTGCTTGAATATCTTGGCATTTTATGGTTATGTGTGTTTCTGTGTGTAAGACGCTAATCACTGGGTGTAGCAATTTCATTGATCAGTGCTACTTTGACCTTTTTTTATGGGTTACTGTTTTTGGTTTTCTCATATCACCTTTTTGAATTGTAATATAATCCTTCTCTGTAATACTTTTTGGTTCATACTTCCAGTGCCTCTCAACTACTTCTGTATTGTAGTGTTTGCACAATCTCTGGTGCAGCAGTTTTGCCACATTGTTGCACCTTTCAGTATACAGGGCTTCTGCCATGAGTGTATCATACCAAACATTAAGATGAGCAACTGTTTCCAGTTTTGTTTTACAGAACCTGCATTTGTCTGTTTCTCTAGTGTTTTCAATGGACTTTCTAAACCCACTTGTATGCAGTCCACTGTCCAGGGCCACCATTGTTAGCCTTTATTTTGTTTTTTATTCACCTCTCTTTAACCATTCCGGTGTCAGGTTGTTCCAGAAGATTTCTGTACTTGCCCCTATATTTGTGGATTTTCCCATGTTTTTCTTCTGATCTGACCCTTTTCCTTGCTGTTCTTGGTTTGTTTTTTGGCACATTCAGTTGCTGTCTGTTTTTTTTTCTACTTCTGGTTTGATTTCCATTCTCACATGACACTGGAATGCTTCTGCTAAACTAAGCAAAGATGTCATCTTAGATGACATCTTCTTATGTTTGAAACTTTCGCTATGTTTCGAACTGATGATGTCAGTATGTATGTATGCAGCCCAACGATTACAGATCTATGCAGGTCTTCAATTTCAAGGATCCTATACCGCCTTCAGAGCAAGTAATATACCTGATGTGAAGGGAGGTATATAATTAGTAGTGTGTACACTCACATGATAGTAGAGTTCGGGTTTTTATTATGGCAAAAAGGTTCGTGATTACATAGGAACCACAGAAGGAGCTGGGAATCAGGAAAACATAGGCTGTAGTTGTTTTGTAGAGCATGTCACAAAGGACATGACCTGACTGTCGTGCCATAAATTTGAATTTATTTTCAAAGATTAACCTAAGTAGCACGCAGATTTTGCAGCTTCTCTGAATCCATAATCTGTGGAAGTCTTAAGTTGTAAGCAGGTGTAAAAGTGGTTGGTATAGTTTCAAATGGCATGCATTTTGTTTTGAGGCAGTTCGGACAGTACAGGCAGTGTGATAACAGTGCTGATTCATATGGAAGCAGTTGAAGTGAACTAGTGGATACCATCCTGAGGAGGATACCTTAATGTCGCCACTGAAGTCATTACCTTCATACTGTCATGGAAGTCACCACAAGAAAGGCCTGGTCTCTTGCACCAAGTGTCACACCTCTAAGCTGCCTGTAGTTTGGAGGGGTGTACCTATTTTCAGGCCTGGTTAATCTCTGCAGGTGATGTACCTATTTTTGGAGGTATGCCCCTTTTTCCGGGAGTAGATTTTTCCCTTCCCATAATTTTCTGAATCTATGCTTTATTATTTGTGAGTTCTGAAGCCATCTAGTACGCACACAACCACACTACATGACCAACTTACTAGTGGCATCACCAACTTACTAGTGGCATCTGTAATTTAATGAAAGAGGACACGGCAGCACATCTTTTTTCAAAACAAAAATAAATGACTTTGTTGTACAATTTTGCAGCTTTGTTCATTAAGGTCTGCAGATTTTACACTGTCCCTCTGATATGCTTATTTTTTTTCTGTAATTTCCAATATTTTTGTCACTGGTTTTTAAACATTTTTCCTAATAGCACCCCACACTCCTACTGGAAGTCAGACGAGTTTGTTTTTTGGTATTCAGATTTTATGCTAATTAGGTACCCAGATTTTTGGCTTGATGTACCTACTTTTCGAGAGCCTTTGTACAAATTTTCTGTGTCTGCAGGTTGAGAGGTATGCTGAGTACATGTAAATCATCATGGAATACTTCCTGTATAATTCACTGTTGCACTAATGATTCTTGAGACCTGCCACAGAAGTTCCTGTGGCCAGTCTGACTTCTGAAGCTTTTTTGCCTCTTCCCCTCCTTGCTGAGGGAGCACCCTCTCATCATATCAGTGGTATAAGAGGAGTTTTTGCCCACACTGTTTTAATTTCCTCCTTGCTTAGTTCAGTCAGGATTGTATGCGTTACTGTTGCATCATCAAGTCTGTATATTAATCTGTTTTAACATTTGGGTGTCCAGAGGTTAAGTTCTGAAGAAAGTTAATTATGCAGATGGAAAACAAATCCCCTGTAAAGATTGCCACAGTAGATGTGTATTTTCTTCCTGATTGTCCCCACTGTGTGACTTTTTAACATGAGGGGGCAGTCAAGTGGAGAGCAGTCTTTCTCTGAGAATACTTTGCTCAGAAAGCCACACATTTGGTCTTAGGCTGCCATGACATCGGCTAGTTATACTGCTAACATTGTACCAAAAAAATAGTGGTATTTTGAGAAGCTTTCATAGTAAAGAAACATCTCAAGACTAAGGGTGGCTCATTGGAGTCCAAAGGTCCCCACCCCCAAGGCTTCAGGATGTCTGATTCAGTGTGGATGCTTTTCAGCCCCTGAGTTTGGTGTCAGAATCTACTGAAACCTTTGGAATGACTCCTATAGATGTCGCAGTAGTCTCCATAGCCTAGTCTGCCCTGTTGTCAGTGTGTCCAAAGGCTTCTTCAGGGTTTGTTTCTGATATCTGGACTGTAATTGGTGAGTGCAGCACCCCCCTCATTGGTAGTCTGTGTGTGGACATTAGTCGTACACTGCAGTCTCTGGCATACATGCAAAACTTGCTTCCAAACCCAGGATAGCCCATTCCAAGCTGAAATGGATGTCTAATGGCTCGTCACAGCCTGTGCTGGATAGGCCCCCTTTCCCTACCCTATCCCAGGCTTCCATACAGGAATTTTTCAGTTTGGCCTTGGATTTTATGGAATTTCTGAAAGCTGGGCAAGCCAGCCTCTAAAACAGTCCACTATGTGAGAGTCCCTTCTCTGAAAAGGAAAGACTATGCCTGCTGCCTAAGGATTCTGATACGTCTAACTCAGAGTCTGATGGATTTGCTTATGTATATGGTGTCTTTTCCATTTGAGTATGACAGTAAGGACACCTTCACCTATGCATCTCCCCCATCCCCTTCATTAAAAAAATGACTCTTGGTGAATTTGAGGACATTTGATTTGGGGAAACCCTTTGTAGAAATGAGGAGAGCTTAAAATAAGAGGTTAAATAATTTTCCTGGCTTAGATAAGGGACAAGGAGCGCCCCTGCATCAACCCAGGTCATTAGCCATTCCTCCAGTCATGGAATCCTTGAAAGGTGCCTTTTTTTACTACATCCTTAGAGCCAGATTCCCAACACCCTCCCCTGCTCCTAGGAAGCCTGATTGCTTTTATAGGATAAGTGACCCCCCCCCCCCCAACACCTCTTTGTCAGGTCCAGCTGTGGAAATAATGTGGCTTATACAAGAAATAGACTTCCCAATAACAAGAACAAGATTTTCAACATATTGAGCCTGCATGTCTGTTATCCAGGCCTTCAGGAACCTTAATTGGCAAGCCCATATACTTGGAGTCTGTCCTGAATCAGCCGAAAGAGAAATCTGAGAAGTTAGAAGACAAAGACTTTGGAAGGAAAAGTGCTTGACTGCGTTTCAGTGCCAAGGTTGCAAAGTACTCCATTAAGTGTGGGTATGATGTTGTAGAGAGTAGAAGCTGTGGGGTCAGTGTTAAAAAGACCTACCTGTGGGATGGCACTACCCACTCCAGACCACGTTGGAGCAGAATTTCTTAATACCTCATTGGATAAGGAATTTCTCTTTGCTCGCTGCAGTGAAGGTGCCCAAGAGACTGGAGAAACAAGGAGAGACTGCAGTCTACCAAGCAACGTTTTTCTTTCCACAGCTCGTAGATGTAGTAAAATATCCGCTATAAAGAGATGGCCAGCCTACCCAAAGCCAGTGAAAGCAAAGTATGCAAAGAGTAAGAAAGGCTGTTGCAAGAGGAAAAAGCACGACGATTATAAAGGGAAGCCCTTGGGTGTGAGACACAGAGGGATATCTGCTTTAACTTTACAAGAACATCCCTGCTTCCTTCTTAAAGACTACCCACTCGTTACACCCATACCCCCCCCGCCTCTTCCACAGCAAAGGTCAAAGGTAAGGGGTTGCTTAACCTCTTCATAAAGCAGTGGCAGACGGTCACTCTGGGGAAAGTGAATACTTCAGATACTAAGGCCTACATGTTCTAAGTGTCCTCTAATTCTCTGGAATATTCCTTCAGTCCCCAGGGACCAAATAAACCTGTTCTTTCCCCATACCTCATGAACTTTTGCCACAGAGTGCCAGAGAGAGGGGGGGGGGGCAGAAGAAGCGACAAGGTTTCTACTCTAGATTATTTGCAGTTCCATGCAAAGACATAACATGGAAACAAACCCATCTTGGATTTGTCATAACTAAACATGAAAGTCCCAGAATTCAAGAGGTTCCCATTTAAAGGTCTTCTACCTCTCCTCTTCCTAGAAATATACATGGTCGCCCTTGACCTAAATGAGATCTCCCTTCACACACCCTAAGCATACAGCAGGGCAGAATAACGTTTCTTCTGATTGTGTCTATGTGTGTCTGTGTCTGTGTGCGTCTGTCTGTCTCTGTGTGTGGTCCTTACTAGTGTACCTCTTGCCCTTTGGTTTGTCGATGCTTGTCAATGCACTTGGTACTTTACAAGGAGACTTGCTCCAGTTGCGTATTTCTGAGCAAAAGGCATTTTACATCTACCCATACCTAGGCAGCTGCCTCATTCAAGCAGACTGCCTAGAGGTGGTAATAGTGATAATAAAAGGCTATGTAGTTTACACTTAATAAATTTCAATCCGTCTCTGTATATCTGTTGTGCATTGCCCATGAGACAAGTTTGGTTTCTCAGGACACTACTGAACTTGACAAAGGCCCTTTATTCCCCAGACAGAAGTGTTCTTTCTGTCAAAACACTTCCAGGCCATAACACAGCAGAGTCGTATTGCTGTAGAGGAATTCCTGAGAATGTTGGAACACATGGCTTTTTCTGTTATAGTTCCGCTAGCAAGGTTACAGATGAAAGTGCAGTGGTGCTTTTACAGATGGTGTTAGGATGTCCAGTCCCCACAGTACCCTATCCCATTACCACTCTATATCAGAAAAGAGCTCATGTGGTGGATTTGTCAGGACTGTCTCAGTCTGAGGTGCCCTTCATGATGGATCTGGACACCCCACATACTCTCCACAGAATCCTCATACGTAGCCTGGGAGGCCTTGTGTAGCAACTAAGCATCCAAGAGGCCTTGGGCCAGCACCTCGGGAGAAGGAGACATCAGTATAAGAGATGGTTCTAGTCATTCCAGCCAGTGAGGTATTCGTACCTGTTTGGCAGCAGGGAACTTTGCATATCCTGAATGAGAACTCCATGGTGACGTGGCACATCACCTAATTGGCAGTTCAACTCTTACATTTTGTCTCATCTCAGGGGAATTGTTTAGCAGATCAGCTGAACAGGAAGAAGCAGACCAGCACAAGTGTCTGTAAATTGTTTTGTCTTTCGGCTTTTCCCGGTTAGGGGTTGCCACAGCGGAACTCCGGTCCTCTATTGATTGGCAGTAGATTTTTACGTGCTGAGTTGCCAGCCCTGACACACAACCTTCAACTAAGGTACGCCCATTCATGCATGTCTCCACACAGAAGACGCTTTAGCTGAGAATCGAACAGGTCAGCGTCTTATTGTGAGGCGACAACGCTACCACAGCACCACCGTCGCATATTTCTAGATTTATTCCACACGAGTTGTTTCAGAAGTAGACCTTTTTGCTCCTCCAGGAATTGAACATCAAGGTTTTGCAACAGAATACCAACTTTAGGGGCTTGGGCAACAGGTGTCTTTTGAATAATTTAGGCAAGTCTATTTTTTACACCTTTCTTCCGGAAGGTAAAGATCAGGTGAAAAAAATGCATTTTGTACCATCCATTCTTGACTTAGTTGGTAGGACAGAACCAGTCCTGTTGACTCAGCATGTGGATCCAAGTAAGACCAAGGAGTCGCTAGTTCATCTTTCTTCTAAGGCTGACAAGTCTGGTGGATTAACAGTCATCCCTTTTAGGTACATGTGCCGCCCATCCTCTGAAAACAAGCACATGGAATTCGCACCTATCTAAAAGGAAAAGATTCTCCATTTGGTGCCTTGAGAGGTCAGAACCTAGATTCAACACTTGTCTCCTTGATTCTTGGATGTCCTTCTATTCATATGCTGCAATATCCATAACATGAGGGAGTCCATCTCTGGTTAACTCATACGTCCGGCCATTTTATCACAGTTAAAATGCTACTGCGAAGGTACGTGTGATGGCCCGCATATCTCTGTGGATGTCGGCCGTATATGGACGTTGGATGGACGTCTGGTATAAAGTGGACGTCGGCACACACCTAACTCAGAATTTTTCTGCTGCCTGACTGCCAACTTTGGTCATTACTCGCTTGGAAATTTGCCTTGTGCTTCGCCTGTGTTCAGATAAGTACCCCATAGGGGGTTTTTTGTTACCTATTTTCCTACTGTGTTTTCTTGTGAGCTAATGTCAGGTAGGAAGGGCAAGTGTCAGTGTGGAAGGCAGATTCCATATAAAGACTCACACAAGCTCTGTTTATTCTGCCTAGTCCCAGAACACGACCATATGTCGTGCAAAATTTGTAAGGCTTTTATCCCTAAATCTCTTGGGAGCTGTCTCGATTCTCTTAGACTGTACTTGGAGAATCAACGTCTGAAGCACCTTGTGCGGGGTATGGATCTGACATCAGGACCTTCGGAAGAGCCACAAACCAAAAAGGCCAGGAAACCTCGACCTGATCCTAAGGCAGCTTTCTCTATTCCGGGCATTCCTCCCAAGGCTGATGAAGGCCCAGTGGCTGCATCAGAAACCACAGAACCTCCTTTATGGGTACCTTGGGGAAAGCCATTAAGGAGACTGTTGGTACATCCCAGTAGGACTCACAGGCTTATTTCCGAAGGCCCACGTGGGGTTACTCAAATAGTGGTTCAGTAAGATGTTCTCTCAGACGTCATCAAATGTCACCTGAAGTCTAGCCCTACTACTCTCCGCTGTATGTCGAAGGCCCCAAAGAAGGAAAAAAAAACTAAGCATGTTTCAACAAGTTTTACCCTCTGAACAAGCCCCTGACTGGCAGGCCTTTACCCAAGGCCTCTTCAGTGCTTTTATGTGCTTATGTCAGACACCAACTCCTGTCCAGGTCCTTTCCCCCTCCAATCCTGGGCAAAGGCCTCTGGAAGATCTTTCCTCTGAGGATGAGTCTGTACCCTACTCCTCACAGATTGCTTCTCCTTTGAGGTATGTTTCCCCAGAGGAGGAGTCTGATGGAAAAGATTCTCCATTGGAAGACATCACATTTGGGGAGACCATTGTGCAAATGAAAGATTTTTTTCAAATGGGATGGCAGTCAGGTCTCTGAGACACAAAAGAGGTATTATGACCTCTTACAAATGGAGTCCCCTAACTCCTCTGCTATTAACCCCCCCCCCCCATCCTGTCTGCCTTTTTGGATGCATTTCTGACTGCTTCCAAGTCCCCAGACTCCCAACACCCTGCCCCTAAAGGCCCTGATAGCATCCTCAGGCATTTGGGAGATTCTAAGTTCGTCTGTAAGGACCCATCAGCTGGCCCATCCACCATTTCTGTAGCTGCAGATAAAACTTATAAATTGCTAGCCTCCACTTCCTTACTCCCCTCTGACAAAGATAGCAAAATTATGGAGAGGTTGGGCAAAAAGGTTTATACGTCTGCCACTTTGGCTGTCAGAGCCATAAACTGTCAAACCCATATGGCCAAGTATTCATTGGCTCTTCTGACAGATGCTATTAAACAGTTTGCAGAATTACCAGATTCCTCTAACAAGGCCAAAATGTCTAGCATTCTTAAGTCCTGCAGCCAGGTAACTAGACACTCCATAAAATTCTGTTACGATGCTGTGGAGGCCTCTGCCAGGGCTGCAGCATCAGGGTCGGTCATAAGGAGGTATTCAGGGCTTAGCCTGCAGCCCTTGCCAGATGATGATAAAGCCAAACTAATGGATGCACCCTTGGCCGACAAGGCCTTATTTGGCTGTGCAGCTGCTGAGCTCTTTAAGGCCCTTCAGGAAAAGAGAAAGGAACTACAGTACCTTAGGCACATTTTCGCGTCTCCTGTTCCCAGAGGAATTACCCAGCTAGGACAACCTTTATGAGACAACCTTCTAAGCACCTCTCTCCCAAAGGGAAAAAGGATACCAAAAAGCAGGCCTCCTCCAGATCTTCCCCTTCCACACCTGCACAAAAGCAGTCCTTTCAGGGCAAACCTGGTAGTCTGTGACTACCAGACCCTAATCCCATCTACCCCTCTCTCACTCTCTTTGTCTGTCCCTGTCCCTCCCAGCTTGGAAACAGATCACCCAGGACTCTTGGGTCCTTACACCATCAAACAAGGCTATTTCATGATCTGGGAATCCAGGCCATCCTTCAGAGGAATCCCTCAACCCGCCCTACCCCCAAGACCAAATGGCCTCCTTTCCCTCAGTCCTGCATTCCCTGCTATCCCAGGGTACCATCCAAGAGATGCCTCCAAATCAAAAGGGAAAAAGAATTCTACTCCAGAATATTTCTAGTCCCCAGGAAAGAAGGTCCCTGGAGGCCTATCTTAGAATTACCCCACCTAAACACCTTTCTCAAGGTCCCTTCTTTTTGCATGCTAACTCTTCCTATACTCCTTCCCCTAAACCTCCCTCAGGCTTACATGATTTCATTGGACATAAAGTATTTTTTATTTATTTATTTATTTTTATTTAACATTTGTTGACCGGGCTAGTCCAGCTGGATGTATGTCCATTTTCAGTAGAGGCCCGGGGAGAAAAGCTCCACAAAGAACAGACAAAATTAAAAACGAATTACAGTTACAAAACATTTAACTTAATTGACAGATGCATTAAAGTTTAGATAAGATAAAATACCAAATCCCTTATTTTCGAGTTTGAATCTTTTTTTTTTTTTTTTTTTTTTTTTTTTTTTTAATATAGAAGGAGAGTAACAAGAAGGAAGAGGGCAATTATTAGAATAGGGTCTTAGTAAGGAGTTGGGAAAGAGACCAGTAATAGAGGACAATATAAAGAGGAATAGGAGAGAGAAGTAAAGTGAAGTGAGCTTCACGTAGAGCAGGAAGCAGGAGGTGTATCTATTAAGTCTAGCTGGGTAAACTAAGTCAACTTTCAGGTAAAGTGACCTTTAAAATATGAAGAATATAAGGTGGAATAGCTAAGGAAAAGTTACGTGGTGATGTAACAGGAGGAGAGAGTTTTAGTCGGGGTTGCTGCAGGGACAGAGCCAGCGGCTAGTAAGATGAAGTTTGTTTCTATTTGAAAAGTGAAGTAGAGGAGATATTAGTGAGGTCACCAGGAAGTAGGTTCCAACTTTTCCCCACTGTGTAAGAGAAAAGGGAGTCACCTGCTTTATTGTTGGATTTATGTGTAGATACTAATAGTTTATTAGATGAGCGAAGGTTAGAAAGATTTTTATATGGACTTGTAACAACTAGTGTTTTATCTGGATATAAAAGTATGCCTACTTGCATATTCCAAACCACCCACACTTCAGGAAATTCCTTCGGTTCTCTGTGGATTCTTCACACTTTCAGTTCTGTGCTTTGCTATTTGGTCTCTCTATGGCTCCAGAGTATTCACAAAATGTCTGTCCCCAGCCATAGCCTTCTGCAGAATGGGGGGTATTCAGATATTCCCGTACTTGGACTATCTCCTCATCCAAGCTTCATCCCCAAGGTTGGGACAGAAACATCTGGACTACACCATGTCCATGCTGAGGAGTCAGGGGGTTCACCCTAAACCTTCAGAAATCTTCTCTGACCCCATCCCAAGAACATGTCTTCCAGGGCTGCAGAATGCTCAGTGTTCAAATGAGGGCCTGCTGACCACCAGAAAAAATTTTGTCCCGCACCACATATTTTCGGGGGCTAATTTCAGTACAATCTTGGTCTGCTAGAGAGCTCCTGCGACTCCTGGGATTCATGGCTTCCACCATCCCCATGATACCCATGGCAAGGCTACACATGAGGACATTTCGGTGGTTCCTGAGGACAGTCTGGAAACATGTTCATCCTCTAGAGTTTGTAGTCCCCTTCTTACCCTGTTTAACAAAAGAACTAAGGTGGTGGATTTTGCATATTTCAAAAAAATCTGGGCTTCCCCCTAACCAGGATCTGTACACTGATGCGTCAGACACAGGCTGGGGTGCAACCTTAGGGAATTGGAAGGTGAGAGATATTTGGACCCCTCCCCAGTTGAGAGAGTATGTCATCATCAAAGAAATGAGGGCCTTGATTTTTGCCCTACAAATCTTCAAACCCCGAATCCTACCCGGAGTGCTGAGATGGTTCACCGACAACACCACAGTCCTCTGGTACATCAACAAGCAAGAAGGGACAAAGTCATACATCCTTTGCAGATTGGCTGTGTATGCATGGGAGATTGCTCAACAGAGCCAGGTTTCTCTACTACCCACTGCTTCCCTTCAGCTCAGGGTGTGATGGCAGACTCACTAAGCAGGTCCATGACTCAGTCCGATGAATGGATGTTAAATGGGGATGTGTTCCTTGACCTGGTCCATCGATGGGGTACTGCTCAGGTAGACCTGTTTGCCTCCCCCATGAACAGTTTCCTACATACTGCACCAGGATACACACCCATGTGGCATGTAAGGTGGACGCTCTTTCCTCTCCCTGGAAGGGAATGTTTGCGTATGCATTTCCCCCTTCCCTCTTCAGAAAGTTCTACTGAAGATTCAGAAAGAAGCAAAAGTTTTCTGGTGACTCCCTTTTGGCAAAGACAGCACTGGTTCCCACTTCTCTGTCATCTAGCCAAGGGCAGTCACCATACGTTACCCCTCAGGATGAACCTACTCACACAGGACAAGGGAACTCTCATAATCCCTCATATATCCACACTGAACCTAACCCTGTGGGTGATAGGGCTTTGATTCGCTTTAGACACCTTTACACTAAGGATGTGTTACAGGTTCTGCAGGAGGCCAGAAAACCCACTAACAGAAAGTCTTGTGTATTCAGATAGAAGAGGTTTTCTGTCTAGTGTCTAAAACATAGTTTACAGTCAGTGTCTGCTGAACCACCAGTGGTCCTGTCTTACCTGTGTGGACTGATGAAAACTGGCTTGTCATATTCCGTCAAAGCACATTTATTTGCCATCTCTGCATATTTACCTTTGACTCCTCCCTTGGCGTCCGGGTTGGAAGTCGAGCTATTTCTGAAAGGAGTTCTGCACATCAGACCACCAAGAAAGCCAGTCCCTCTCCCATGGGATCTCAATTTTGTGTTAGAAAAGCTTATTTTAGCTCCATTTGAGCCAGGTAAGGACTCCTCCCTACAGCACTGCACATGGAAAACTGTTCTCCTGGTAGCTATTACCTCAGCTAGAAGGGTCTCTGAACTGCAAGCCCTCATGGCATCATCCCCCTTCACAGTTTTCCATCGGGACAGGGTATGCCTTCATACCAACCCTTCTTTCATGCTCAAGGTAGTGATTGAGCTATCCCTAAATCAGGCCATTAATCTCTCTGCCTTTCCTTCTCCACAATCTAGTGAAAGCATCCTTCACTCTTTGGATGTGTACAGACAGCTCAGATACTACTTAGCCAAGACCAAGTCCATCCGTAAGTGACTCTATTTCTGATCACCCAACAGCCTTGGGGCATCTTGTTTCCAAGCAAGCTATTTCCTCCTGGATTTCTAAAACTGTTACATTCTATTACACCATGAATGGAAAAGATCTCCCTTGTCCAGTTAAGGCACACTGCACTAGGGCTTTGTCTTCTTCTGTGACCTTCTTTAAAGGTCTGGATGCAGCTTCCATTTTGGAGGCAACTGCATGGTTATCTGTTCACACCTTCACCAAACACTACAAATTGGATTCCATCTTCAGGTCCAGAGCAGGATTTGCCAGGGCTATTCTGGATGGATTTGTGAAAAATGCCTCCGTTCCTCCTCCCAACTCTTCTGTTGCATGAGCTTTGGCATTCTCCCTCGTTTTGTGGATACTGCAGCATATGAATAGGGCATAGAATAATTGTGTAAAATCTTACTATAACCATAGATGTCCTTCTCTTTTATAGGCTGCAGTATGCTTTCCCCCTGATACTTGCCTGACTTCTGGATATTCACTCCCTTCAGGCTGGTGCTTAGCGGTATTCACTTCTGAGGTAGGTGTATGCTGATGTTCGCTTTATACCAGATGTTCATTTATGGCCGATGTATGCTGAGAGATGCTGGCCATTGCATGTTCCTTCACAGTGGAATTTTAACTGTGGTAAAATGGCCGGATGTACGAGTCAACCAGAGGTGGATTCCCTCATGTTATGGATATTGCAGCATATAGAAGAGAAGGACATTTATTGTTATGGTAAGATTTTACACAACTTTTCTTTATCTGGCTGACCTGTATAAAACAGGGTTAGCTTGTGCCTTAAGAGTTCATTATTCAGACATGAGAGCTTGTTTATCATTGGATCCCTCTATGTTCCTTGCTGCCAGTAAAATAGATGTTCTTCATGTTTCAATGTTGCAGTCATCACACTTGGGTTATCCTGCCAGGGGTAGCCCTCAGTCGGCCCGAATACCTGAGGCTTAGTATTTCTGCATCTGTTGCTGTCACTTCAGGACTGACATCAGGTCGTCCATGGTATAAAAACACGCAGCTGACGCCATTTCTTGCTGAGGAGCCCAAATCAGAAGCAGTTTGCACGGGTGCCGGTTGGCCGCTACCCGAGTTTCAGTTTTTGAAACTGAAGTTGAAGTCTTCTAAAGCTAAGTACCCCATTGGGGATCCTTTTTTCTTGTTCTAACGGATGTCAGAAAAAGTTAACAATTGTCTTGCCTGTGGGAAGCAAATACCACACAAAGATTTCCATTCTTACTGCGTCACCTGTTTAGGCCCAGACCATGACGTACCTCGCTGCCAGTTTAGCGCTTTGTTCAGTGCCCAAACTATTCATTTTCGGGCCCTTATTGTAGCTAAATACTTTTGTTCTCGATCTCCGTATTCCGAAATGGCTTCGGTAAACCATCCGACTACTGATCTTCCGAAAAAACGTAAGGATAAAGACAGTGACCGCACAGGTCCAAAACTACTGATGACTCTTCCGTTAAGCTTGTCGCCAATTTGCCGGTACTCAGTGAGGTGCATTCGCAACCCCTGATGCCCACTTCGATAGATTCGAAGACCACTACCGAGACCCATTCGGAGTTCAGTATGCTGTGAGACTCTTCTTCGACTACGGAACCTGCGGATGTCTCTACCTTGGATGGGTCCAGAGTCGTCGTGCAGGCGCACCGGCTTCTGAGGAAGTTCTTCGCACTTCTGATACTCAACACAAACTGATGACTTCTTTCACGTCTTCAGTTCTTTCTAAAACTACCGAGTTTCTAAGGCCAAGAGTACGAGCTACGCCTAAAAAACCGACTACCCTAACTCAAACTCCTGCTTCCTTGCCACAATCACAGATGCTTAAAATGGCAGAAGACCTTATGCTGATTAGGGGAAGCCAGCCTTCCCCTGCTAAAAGAAAGAGACTTGTCCCCAGCAGCTTTGTCTGACCAAGAGTCCGACGACTCTGAGGTTTCTGATTATAAAGACATGCCCTTATCTGCCTCTGAGGATTCGGATGCAGAGGAATCCATTCCTTCTGCCTCCCCTCCAGAGGATTTTTCTTTTGGTGAAACCCTACATACTTTGAGAGAGCATTTCCATTCGGAATGCCAGGATTATCCTTAGTCCAAAAAAAGACTCGGGGGGGGGGGGATTTTTAGATTTACCACAGCACAAGACCCTTGGCTATCCCTCCTGTTCTGGATGTTGTGGATGATGTCTTTATGGAATCCAGTCTAACTCCTGATACTTTACCCCATGCTCCCAGGAAACCTGACCAGTACTACAGAGTCCCTGACTCACACAGATTTCTTTTCAAAAATCCTACTGCTGACCCAGAGGTCATCTCCCACGGACCTAAATGTATAAAAGCAACTACAGCTAGGAATCCCACCCCCTCGGACAGGGATTCCCGAGCTTTAGACAGATGGGGTAAAAAAGTATACACATCTGCAACTCTTGCCGTTAGAGCATTAAATTGTCAGTTCCACATGCTGAAATACCAGCAACATACTGTGGAACTTATTAAGCAAAAATTATCTACCTTCTCTGACTGTGCAGAAAATAAAGAATTACAGGAGCTTATGCATTCTGCAAGCCAAGTCAGCAAGCATACCCTGCAATGTGGGTTTGACGCCCTAGAAGCATCTTGCAGAGCAGTAGTCACAAGTTCTGTACTTAGAAGGCATGCTTGACTTAAGGAGCAGACCTTGCCAGACCATGTCAAATCAAAATTATTGGACACACCTCTGAACAAGGACAGTCTGTTTGGCACCACAGCAGAAGAGGTTTTAAAAAAGATGGAAGAAAAGGCAAAGTCTATGCAGACAGTTAAAGATTTTTTGCAAGTGCAGCCTCCAAGATTCAGTAGGCATTGCCGCTCAAAACATTGGTCCTTTCCAGCCCCCTCAAGGCCATCTCAAACTAGACCTAGACTACAGACTCCGGGTATGCAGAGATCAAAGCAATGGAATATCTCCACTTCTGAAACAGAGAGTGCTAATCCACCCCCTTATGGAAAGAATTCACAATGACTTCCCAACTCTTCCCCTCACCTCTGCCCAATTGCTCGTGCCCCTAGGTGGAAAACTTGCCCACCATGCAAAAAACTGGCCCTCCATCACCAACGATTGATGTATCCCAAGGGTACAAATTTTATTTCCACACGCTGCCAACCCCAAAAAGGTCCCCAGACCTTCCTCCAAACCAGTGGGCAGAGGCACAAAACCAAGTTCAGTCCCTGCTCTTCATAAGGGCAATTCAACCTGTTCCTGCAGAACAGATAGGCCAAGGTTTTTGTTCCAGACTTTTCCTGGTACCCAGTAAAGAGGGCACCTGGTACCCAATCTTAGATCTATCCATTCTAAACACCTTCTTGGTGGTACCAAAATTCAAAATGCTCACCCTACAGCAGCTTCTCCCTATGCTATCCAAAGATGCCTGGTTAGCCACCCATCCCAATCAGGGACTCCAGCAGGAAACATATACGTTTCAGGGCAGGATCTATGCATTATCAGCTCTCTGCAGTTCTCTTTGGCTTATACACTGCTCCCAGAGGTTTCACAAAATGCCTGGCTCCACCCTGTTGCCTATTGCATACAGAGAAATATTCAAATTTACCCCTACTTGGACGATTGCCTGATTCAGGCAGACAGTCAGGAAAAGCTGTTGCAGCACCTGGCATTTGTAAAGGACCTTCTAACCTCCCTGGGGTACACTATCGACGAAAAGAAATCCAAACTAGTCCCCAGTCTAAAAATTGTATTCCTGGGAGCAAGCTTGGACACAGCATCCCAAATGGCATTTCCTTACTCCAGAAAAACAAGCCTGTCTGACAGGCTACTTCTCTTAAATGGCCACCAGAACCCAGCTATCCACAAGGAAAATCCTGCAAGCTCTGGGGTTCATGGCCTCCTGCATTCTACTAATTCCATATGCTAGACTGCATATGAGGAAACTTCAATGGTACTTATTCTTTGGTGCCAGCATTCTCAGGACCTGGAAACTGTCATACGTATGATACCTTGTTTAAGAAAAGAGTTCCTTTGGTGGGCAGCAGCATGCAACCACAACAAGGGGCTTCCCTTTACACAACCCCACGCCACCCAGACCCTAACCACAGACTCATCAGACTTTGCCTGGGGTGCACATCTGAACAGCAGGAGCATTCAGGGCCACTGGAGCCCAAATCAAATTCATCTGCACATCAGCCAAAAAGAGATGCTAGCAGTTCAGCATGCTCTAACAGCTTTCAGATCCCTACACTCTCAGGGGCTTCTACTAATCAAAACCGACAACACCACAGTGATGTGGTACATCAACAAGCAGGAGGGAACCCACTCTTACCCAGTCTGCAGGCTAGCCATGACCCTGTGGAACATGGCCTCAGCCATGCATATTCACCTGTAAGCTCAATTCCTGCCAGGCAACCAAAACTCTCTGGCAGACGACTTAAGCAGTAATCTCCTAGACCCACATGAGTGGCAATTAAACCACAACACCTTCAGCCTTGTGACCCCTAAATGGGGTACCCGAAGGTGGACGTATTTGCCTCCTCCTACTACCACCAGCTCAGCAAATGCTGCACCAGGGAACCTCACGGCAAGGCCTAGAAAGTGGATGGCCCTGTCCTTCAATTGGCCAAGCCTCTCAATCAGTGCATTTCCCCCCTCTACCTCTTCTTACAAGAGTATTACTGATGATAAGGGAGGAAAGACCAAGGGCAAGCCTGATTGTCCCAGACTGGCCAACCCAGCACTGATACCCACTATTGCGTAGTCTTTCACCGTTGCTTCCATGACTATTCCCCCAGATCCCAAATCTCCTGACTCAGCAGGTGGGACAGTTCATGTATCCGCAATTGCAGACCCTGAACCTTGCGGCCTGACTTATTCCTTGACTTCTCCTCCAGTGGCCAGCCTAAGCAAGCTGGTACTGGATGTCATACGTGAAGCCAGACGACCCAGTACAAGAAAATCCCATGCTGACAAGTGGAAAAGGTATTGTTCCTGGATCCACAATAAAGGAGCGGATCCAGAACAGCCCTCCGTATCTCTCATCCTGGATTACCTAGCAGACCTACTCCACAGGGGCCTATCCTTCTCTTCCATTAAGATCCATTGCCTCTGCCATATCTGCTCATTTACAGCACTGAGCCACCTCTCTTCACACACCTGCTCATCAAGCAGTTTCTGAGAGGGCTAACAACTTAAGGCCATCAAGAAGAGCCCATACCCCTGCTTGGGACCTTACTTTTGTGCTGGAAAAGCTCATGCTACCCCCCTCCTTTGAGTCTGCGGCATCAGCAGAGTTAAAATTCCTCTCTTGGAAAACAGCCTTGCATCTGGCCATCACTTCGGCTAGAAGAGTGTCTGAGCTACAAGCACTTATGCCTGTGGAACCCTTCATTATCTTTCATGCTGACAGGGTCTCCCTCAGGCTAACCCAACTTTCATGCCTAAAGTGGTGTCCATTGTGGCTGTCAACCAATCTTCCATTTGCCCACCTTTTTCCCTAATCCTCAAAATAAGGGGGAAATGATCCTGCACTCTTTAGATGTGCACAGACGGCTCAGATTCTACCTTGATAGGACTAAGCTCTTTAGGAAATCTGACCAGTTACTAGTCAGCTTTGTACCAGGGACAGAGGGCAAGGCCATATCAAAACAAACCATCTCCAAATGGATAACACACTGTACCATTTCTGTTACAAACACCATGGGAAAGGGGGGGGCGGTCAATGCATTCCACTAGGGCCACTTCAACCTCTACAGCCTTTCTTAGAGGAGTCCCTACCAGGGACATTATGGAAGCTGCAACTTGGAGTTCTGTTCATACCTTCACCAAGTGTTACCACCTGCCTATCTTTTCCAAATCCAGGGTGGGCTTTGCAACCGCAGTCCTGCAGGCCATACTAGCCAGCCCCAACTCTTCTTGACTGCCTCCACCTATTCAGCTTTGGTATTCAACCCAAGTGTGATGACTGCAACAGTGAAACACGAAGAACATAGTACAGTTGTGTACACTTACCATAAATGTAGATGTTCGAGTGTATTCACTGTTGCAGTCCTGGTTTCCCACCCTCCTGCCCCCTTGTGTCTCTCTCTCTCACTCCTTACAGGGCTGTTGGTATTTACTTTTTACTGGTGGTGTTTTTCCACCATAACTTAGCTCCCTATTTGGGGGCTACTGACATTTGGGGCAAGAAAAAAATGATGTAATGGTGTCGGCTGCCTGTTTTTATATCACGGGTGGCCTGACGTCAGTCCTGAAGCAACAACAACCGACACAGAACTAATAAGCCTCTGGTGTTCGGGCCGATTGAGGGCTACCCCTGGCAGGATAACCCAAGGATGATGACTGAAACAGTGAATACACTCTTAACATCTACATTTATGGTAAGTGTACACAAATGTACTTTCCTTGGGGAGGTCCTTAGTTATATACATATACAAAAGACCCTCCCAAAGAGATTATTCTACAGTGGGACACCTTACCCCACCCTTATTGAAAAGTTTCCCCCATGTATAATATTTCTGTCCTGGCAGACTTTCATTTTGATGGCAGTTACATCTCCTGAAAAAAATGTGAGTTACAGACTCTCGCATGTAGATAACCCTTCCTCTTCAACAAGGGGGGGACTCGAAAGAAGGGGTGGGGGGGTCACCCCACATTGCAATTTGATTTTCATGTCCAAGGTAGTAAGAACATTTATTACTGAACCAGGATGTCCGCTTCTGTGTATTTTTTTCTTCACCTGAAAACAATAGGATCCTGCATTCCTTGGATGTGCATAGCCAACTGAGATTTTACGTAATTAAAATGGAGCAAATTAGAAAATGAGATTAAGTTTTTCATTTTTTGTGCTAATGCAACAAAACCATATACAGATGGCTAGCTTACTGTGCCTACTTGTTACTCCTTTCATGGGAAGACTGTCCCTGGGCATGTTGGTACATGTTCTGCTAGGGCTGTTACAGCCACCGATGCTTTCTTTATTGGAGAGGTCAATACTCAGTTCATCCTGGAAGCAGCTAATTGATTATCTATGGCTAGAGCAGGATTTGCCATTACCATTTTGCATGGACTCCTGTAACCATATCCTCCTAAGACACAGTTGTCCACTGGTCCATAAACTGTGTGGGTCTTCCCAAGAGTCATTACTGTAACATTTAGTTGTGTGAAGAGCAGTACAGTTAGGAAATTATCATAATTGTAAATGTACCTCTCCACCTCTTAGACTAGAGCAAGAAATCTAGACAAAGCCAAAAATAATGGGGCAGGGGTTAAAAATAGGGACATATTTTAAGTATTGCTCTTATAAACTTAGAAATTTGCTAGAATAATGGGTTTTCCAGTAATATCCATTTTCTAAGGATATGAAGCCTGAAACTATCCTTTTTTAGTGTTTTCAATTCTGAACGATTTGCCATAGGTAATTGCTTCTGATTTGCATTGTATCTGCGAATAGTCAAACTCTTCTAGGAATTGATGGCTGACAGCCTAGGTCAAATAACGCATTTTAGAGCAAAATACCAAAGCAGTAACACTGCCAGAATTCATTTTTGAGATAAGGTGACATAGCTTTCCTTGGTTATGATCAGAATGGAATCCCATTTGAGTGTGGTCTAAGGCATGGGTGTTAATTGAATGACACCCTGAGTGAGAATGCACATCACAGTGAAAACGTATGGCTTAAATTCAGCAACAACTAGATGAGAGGCGTAAGTATGTAACTTGTTAGATGAGCTTGGGTGGGTCATCCAGACATCTGCACCTTAATGTGTGGGCATGTTAAGGGAAGGGATGACAAGGAAAACTTTTAGGGAGAACAGGTGAAGATAAAAAAAAAAAAAAAAAAAAAAAAATAGGGAAAAGAGCAACCATTTAAAGCCTTAACGCTTATTTAAAGCCGTAGCTATAACCTTTAACCTCCTTTTAACTGTGTTGATGTTTTCTCTGAACTGATTATTGGTTTGTAAACTACAACTTTGATTTGATTTTTGTCTAATTACTATACTAGTGATAACTCTGAAGGCTAATTCTCAATCTTCTGCAGAAAGTGTAACTGACAAATGAAACCACTTTGCAAGTGCAAAATGTGCTGGAATGAAGTACACTGGTGTTTGTCTGTGCAGAGGCTGCATTATACATTGTTATGAAACTGTCCAAAGCGTAATTTGGCAGTATATAATATTGTCCTTTCCTCTTGCAGTTTAAAGTTTTTGAGACTTAAAATGAGAGATGTACCTCACAATGTATGGCAGTTGAAAGAGAGCGAAGGCAGTTTTTAGTATAAAACAAAGTAGCATGGCTTCAGTTTCTTCTGCACAGGGTTCTAGCTCTATAATGGAAGACGGACTTGGAGTTCAGAAATGACCAGATCGTTGTGACAAGAAGCTGAGGAAAAAATTCACACTTTCTTAATGATGATCTTTGCTTGGAGCACTGTTGCAGTCACTACAGTAGAGATCTATGCTACTGGTTAAGGCTAACATCTTGCCAGACTTTCAGAACGGAGCAACCTTCCCTGTGACCAGGCTGATGTCACTTAATCTTAGACATCCTCATGGACCTGGTATGTAGGTGAGCTACCCATGCCAACTTCAATTTTTAACTGTCTCATGTTTGCACTAAGAGAGTACAGCGCAGTCTAGCATCAGTTCTGACCAGCAACCTGTGTAACAGGTAAGTACCCTGCTGGGAAATTGTATTTTAATTTGCAAGTGCGGTTTGTTATCCTTGGCAAATTTTTAAATGCAGATGTTTGGGTAGCAAATGCCATCCACAGAGGTGTCTGGAATGCCTGCCCTCTCCCTGAGAAAACAAATAGGTTTGTTACAGGTATCTGATACCACATAAATACTACACACTTAACATTTGTTACCAATGTCACAAGCGTGATGTGGCCAGCTGTAATATGTACCACCGTAAATAGGACATCTCAGCCTTGTCAGAAGTGTGTTGTGGCCAGCTGTAAAATCTAATGTGGTGTACCAGCGTAAATAGGGTGTCTCAGCCTTGTCACAAGTGTGATGTGGCCAGCTGTAATATCTAATGTGGTGTACCAATGTAAATAGGGCGTCTCAGCCTTGTTAAGGCACTCTGCCTTGTTTGCATATCAGCAGCAGCAAGGCAGCTTGGGCATAGGCCAACTAGGCGGTCGCCTAGGGCACCGCTCTAGCAGAGGCACTTTTCCAGTATTTATTTGGTGTAGTAGACTAGGATGGGGGCACCGGGTAGTGTGGGGGGCACCATGGAGCCCTTTGGCCTAGGGCACCAATTGACCTAAGGCCGCTTCTGAGCTTGGGCATCCCTTCCAGAAAGAAACACATCAAGCATTTCTGAGGTTTGTTGGTTCAAGATATTATGCTCCGTGTAGGCAGTCAAACAGCCCCCAACCCGTGATGCCTTTCATTACTGGTGCATCCTACCTAGCCGCTAGACTGAAGGTCAGGCCAAAAAGTTGGTATTTGATGCTGATTCCCTAAAGAATTGAGTGCGTCTTCCTCACAGTAATTGTTTAGGAGGAAGTTCATTGCTGTAGATCCAAAACAAGGGATGTCCCCTCCCTGGGTTAGCAAGTGCACAGTGACCACCTGTTTGTTCAAGGCCCAGGTGTGTGCATGCAGCCAGATCTTGATGAGCCATTTGTGTCTGGAGCACCTCCATCCAAAAAATGTGAGGAAGTCATTCTTTGAGAAACTCTGATTCCTTAACTCTGAGGAAGAAGAGGAGTTGAACTGTGGGTTGCAGCTTCCTTGCCCCCAGGCTTATGACACAGGCAGGTAGGGCACTTGTCTTACTCTCCCTTAGACGATTTGGGCTGACTGTCTCGCTTGTGAGGGAACACTTCAAGGGTAAGTAAAAAGAGGCCTCTGCTCACAGAATATCTGAATCTTCTGGGTGTAGGGCTTCCTTAACCTTCAGGTATTCCTGCAGTCCAGAAAGGCATATTGGATGCTTTTGAAGCTGCATCCTTTGAGCTAGACTTCCAACTCCCAAGCCTGTTGAGAGGTCTGAGCATTTTTATGAAGTACAAGATCCTCTGATATGCTTGTATAAAAACCCTACCATTATCCCTAGCAACTGCATTGGGAATGAGACTAACTGCAGTTTAATATCTTTTCAGTGACATGGAAAGCAGAATGCTTGAAAGTGTGCACCTCTGCAACCTTATCTATGGGGACTAGTAATTGCCAGGCCCACATTCTGAAGCATAAGGCAATTGCACTTGTCCTTGGGCAACTCCAGGATTGTTGTGGGGAAGATTGTAGGGTAAAATACTAAAAGCAACTACTCCTAACCAAACACAAACTTGTGCACATCTGGGAAAGTATGCATTGAAATGAAGGCACAGTGCTATGGATGCAATTTCCAGGGCTGCTGATATATAGGGTCAGTTAATTTCTTGCACAAGGAAACTGCCTCCGTTTGAAGATGTGATTGCACAATTCTTTAATCCTCTCCCTGAGGTCCAGTATTTGTTACATTGATCCTCTGCATATAATGGTTAATGCAAGGGGAACTATGGAGTCAAATGTAAATTTTCAACCTTTTATTCCCAGGAGAAGCAGAAGTTACTTCTGTATGGAAGGACCTTACTACCAGAGGCAGGATAAGGCAAGGTGCTCAAAAGCAGAAAAGCTACACAGAACAGAAAATAAGAGCAAAGGGATTCGGGGGGGGGGGTGTTTGGAGGGCCCTCAGTCTCGTCCTTCAGCATGGATCAACTGTGAATCTGTACAAGCCTCCCTCCCCCTCCGCCTTTGTCCCTTGCCTGCATTGCCCCAGTATAAGTAGCCATTTGGCCTTCTGTTACCAAGATTACTCGGAGATCGCCGCAGGATAGTAGATCTTAAAAAAAGTAGCCTTCAAAGATGCAAACTGCATTTACTAGCCAGAGCAAAGGCTTTCCACCTCTCCCCAAAAAAACAAGAACTTTAGTTGGTCCTCTCCTAGCAGAACTGTTAGCAATGGGAACCACAATACCTGTTCCATCAATGCAAGGGGTGATTGGGTTTTACTTAAGAATGTTCCTTGTATTGTGAACAAGTTCCCACACATTCCAAAATTCAAAATGTTAACCCTTGGTCCCAAGGCTGTCCTGGTGACAGTAGAACTTCAAATTCATATCTCAGCTCATCCATTTTTAAAGGACAATGGCAGTACCTGAGGCTTGTACTGGGGGGTGGGTGGCACCACTACCAGGTTACCTCCTTGCTGTTTGGTTTATCTATTGTGCTTCCAGATTTTTATAGAATATCTGGTCTTTAATCCATGGGCAGTTGCCCTATTCAAATGCAGACTCTAAAGAAAATTTGGAAGGTACTGCGGTTCACATTTGACTGCCTCAACGGATTATGCTTCTCCCTCTGTAAGCAGAAGTTCATTCTGTGTCCTTCTGTGTATGTGGTCATCTTGGGAGCACTACATCAAACAGTGGCCATGTGTAAAGTGGATTTTCTATCATGAAATTATTTAAAAAAAAAAATGGTGACAGTGTCTGGCGTTTTTGGTGCATCTGCCATACTGGTGGTATCCACAACTAGTTTGCACATATCTAGGCACATTGTGCTGAGGTCCTAAACAGAATAAACTATAGGAGTAGAAGTCTTTGTGGGGCATTTGTTTCCTCACACGAAAGGCAGTTATTAACTTTCTTTAACATGCAACATCCGAAAACTGCAAAGGTAAGGAAGATCCCTAAAGGGGTATTTAAGTGAATACTTTGGTAGTTCAAGACATCCAACCAAATCGAATGCAGTCTTGTGCTTGTTGCTGCACTGCAAGAAAGAACTGAAGATGGTACAGGCCAACTAGACTTTCCACCAACGTGCTCACATCAGATGGTAAAAGATATCTGACTGCTGGGGGATCACGAAAGTCACTGTTCTGGATAGCCGCAGTCTTCTGTGATTCAGGAATTCCTAATACTTGGTGCTTGTCTAGTGACTACGGTGGATATGTAGTTGTTCATAAGGAGCATCTGGGACCAGCAGTCTCATTCGCTACTGTGTAGTGTCCCAGTCGTACCCACTGTTAGGAGGGAACAGGAACAATGGGTGTTGCAACTATCGAACAATGAGGGTATTCCCTTCAGTTAATCGATTCCAAGCCAGTCATTAACCACAGATGCCTCTGATATACCTTGGAATGTCTATATCTTGGACCTCAAAGTGCACGGCACATTAAGTCCCAGGAAAAGAATACTTATGTTAAAATCAAGACAGTCCGAAAATCCAAGTCCCCTGAAAGTCATTACAAGCAACAACATAAATTATGTGGCATATAAACAAATGTGAACACACTGTTGCCACCTCTGCAGCTTAGCCATCAGCTTAGCCTTGTAAACATGGGAATAGGCACTGGAAATTAAAATCCTCCTGGAGGCATCTTTGTACTTGTACAGGAGAACTCTGTGGCAAACCACCTAAGCAGAATCTCAATAAATCCACAGGGTGACCTTCGTAGACCTTGCAAGACAGATTTGAGTTTACGAAAGATGGACTTTTTCTGTTTTAACAAGCAAAAGACAGCAAAGAAAGTTCTACTCTGCAGATCAGGGCAAGGCATCCACTACCCACTCTTAAGTGCATCTCTTTCTTTGGGTTCCCTCTTAAAACCCTTTGCTTCCCAAGGTAATTTGGAAGCTAAAGAAGTAGGATTAATCCAGTTATTAGAAAAATTATATAGATATTTGCACATTTTTACAGATTCTAATAGTTTTCATTTGTTTCATTTAATTATGTAATGTCTGTTGTCCAACCAGTTTGATTTAGCCATGCTAAAAGTCTGTTAAATACTGTGTCGATAAAGCTTTGTGTTTCTTGCTTCCGTTCACCTTGCTATCCATAGTAAATGCAAAGCAGATACCAAAAAAGTCTGTGTTTTTGACTGTAGAAATCCAATTTTCTTCCGTAGTCCCCATAGAAACATTTTTCAACAGTCAGTGGAAATAAGTGTGAAATATTTGTTTTGTGTAACCAACCAAAAATGTTTAACTCTGGAACAGCTTAAAGTATGCTCTGCTGTTTCTAATTCTGTGCACTCATTTTTAAAACATTTTTTAAATGGGAAAGCTTCATTTACAGAAGTACTTTTCAAAGGTAATTTATTTAAAGAGCACTGCCAAACAAAATCGCCACATTGAGGTACCTTTTTAACAAATATACACCTATCCTTATACCATGCTATCTAAAAACAGAGCTGTAATTTTTAATTGCTCCTTTCAGGCTGAAGCAGCAGTAGTATTGCAGCTCTTTAAATTCCTAGGGAGAAATTTCTGTTGCTGCCCAAGCATGTAAAATTCTGACTCCAACTGGCAGCCTGAGGGTTAGGACCGTTACCCCTTTGGTCACCTTTACTGTTGGGGCTTGGTAAAGATCATGGTGGAAGCTATAAGGCAAAGTACCAGGGAGTCATGCTTAGCTAAATGGAAAAGGTTTCCCTGGTGCCAAAGGAGGAACCAGGACCCAGTGAAGATGGATGCTACATTACCTCTGTAGTACCTGTCTGTGCTGTACTATTCAGGCTTAGCATCTGCCTCTGTAAAAGTGCATCTTTCAGCCATTTCTGCCTGTAGATTCTCATACTTCATCTCAGGCAACCCAGGAGAAAGCTGGCACTTGTCTGGACCTAAATTGTGTGTTACAAACCTCCACGTTGCTTCTGTTTGAATTTGTTTCAACAGTACCCTTCGTTTCTGATGTGTAAAACTGCTTTCCTTATTGTTTTTCCCTCTCACTGTTGACTCTGCTAGGGTGTTTGGGAGAGCCAAGCATTATCTACAAAGAGCCATACTTCCATTTCCATAGAAATAGGGTTACCCTGTATAGTTACCCCTCTTTTCTGACAAAGGTTGTTATATAGGTAGCTGTGAGGCATGCCATCCACTTTCCCAGTGTTCTCTACAGCTCAAAATAAGAGAAGACTTTTCACTCCTTAGGTATTCACAGGCAGTTGACGTACTTATTTAGAAAGAACTAAGGCCGCTAGAACATCAAAAAAGTTTTGTTGCATTTGTATAAAACCAGCAATGGCTGCCAGTGGCACAACAATTTCCAAATCATAAGCAGCTTTCTTAAATTTTTGCTAAAAGACTAATGGAAGGGTATTGCAGAAAGAGGCATGTCCCATTCTACAAGAAGTGCAGCAGCTTCCTTTGAGGATAAATGCCCAGGACATTTGAGTCGGCTGCCTGGTCTTCTGTCTGTGCCTTTTTGAAACCTTTCAGGCTGGATGTAATCTTTACTGCTTAGCTAGGTTCACCTCTACTATTCTAAAAGGTATTCTGCAGTTCTCCACCAAAGAGTGTGCCAACAACCCTACCTTGGAGGGCCAGAATTGAAACATTTTCCCTGTTATAATGACTGCAACAGTCACCCACACAAAGAACATAATACAGTTTTGCAGGAAAATGTAATGAGTGTTCCAGTGTGGTCAGTGTTGCAGTTATGGTTCCTTCCCTCCATCCCTGTTATGTAAGGCAGGCATGGACTAGGGTGGACACCCATTTTCCTTTCGCACGTTTTCCTTTGTCCTCTCCTTATTCAGACCCATCAGAGGGGTGTAGATTTTTCAGTTAACAGATTGAATTACTGGGGAGGTTAATTGATCCTAGCCATAGCTTGAATATAGCTTCTCTTATAAGGAACAAGAATTAACTAAAGATAGCTTGGATGGATACCATTTTTTATGCAGGCATGTGAGAATGTGTTGAGGTGAGCCTGGCCATGGTTGGAAAGGTGCTCATCACGCCACTCTGGGTGGATGGCAGGAGTTGGCCAGCAGTGTTATGATATGTTGCCAACCTAGCTGTACTTTTTGTAGTTCTGATGTTCTTGCAGCATGATAATAGTTAATTTTTAAATTTGTTCTGCCATAAAATAGCCTGTTGGGGCAGCAATATTGATGTGATTCTTGCTTTTATTTCTCATTTATTTTTTTTTATTTTAGCTGAGCTGTCCCTTCCCCCATTTTAGTCAGTCTAGCCACTTAATATGGCAGTGCTCAGTTTTACTAATTAATATCTGAATATCAGGAGCGTGTGTCAGTACTGCTTTTCCACTGACACACACTGATGTGTGCTTGCCAAATTTCTCACACACTGTAACCCTTTTTCCAGAGCTGTGAAACAAAGCTTTAGATATTTTTTTGTAAAGATATGAATTAGGTGAGGACACCTCCACATTTGGTCCCTGTGTCAGAATAGTGCACAGTTTTTAAACATTCGAGGTTCAGCTGCTATGTCATCTTTGATGCACTAATAAAATTGTGACGCAACTAGACTTGGATTGTTTTGACCCCACTGGAAGTTAAAGAAGGCGAATATAACTGACACTACGAGCAAGAGCTACACCTCATGGGGCTTAAAAGGTGTATGCACCTTTAGGAGGAAGAAAGGATAGGGTCAAACACCTTGCTGTTTATCTTAACTAACGCACACCCCCACAAATTCTTAACTATGGGCTACTAACATATTCCCCCCCCGTATGATACTTTGAACCCAAGTAGTTTGGGGTGTGTGGCTAGGTTTGTAAGGGCCCTAGTGCTTATTAACCTAATAACAACCTATGGAGCTGTGGACCTTTCCTGACCCAAATGTATTAAAATGTGGTGCTTTGTAGATTATGACCAGGAAGAGCAATCACTGAAGAACTTGCAGAAGAGATTTCATGTACTAGGTTAACTGAGTATCATAGAAATGCCCAATCACCTGCTTCTTGTAGGTTTTGTCTCAGTCTTCCTGTGTATTTAATTTTGTCTGGCTTGACCTTTCCTCAGTCCATGCATCTCTCCGTAGAAGAAAGGCGTGGGAGCCAGTTTTGGAATTATGTGCAAAGAGTACTGTAGTGGTTAGGAGCACTCTGCTCGGGGGTAGTACTTGTTAGTCTGAGCCTTTCTCCAGGAAACATAAGCTACATATTGTATTATAGGCCCCACTCATTATTAGGACACCAACATTGTCATGTAGCTGGTGATTTTGCACCATTTAAAATGCTGTTGAAAGGTTGTGATACTTTCTGCCAAAGTCCCACAGGAAAACATGCTAATTGCTCTGTAGCCATTCTTGACCTGCGGAATAGATGTTTGAATTACAGTTGCTTGTGTGCCAGGCATTTATCTTGCTATATAAACCTTTAGATTGAAAATTAACATGTCGGTCATTCTTTTAAATCTCATGATTTGAAGGATTTTTGAAGGATTCCTGGGCATTGATCACATGATAGATACCCTTATACAGTTCTGGGGTGTTAGTTATTAACATCAGGTTATTTTCTGCCTTGTCGCTGAGGTTCTTTCATGATTTTTTTGTAGGCATCTTATTTATTATTGGAGTAAAGGAGAATGGAGCAGTAGCACATTATTTCCTTTATAACACTACTTTAAAAAGAGAGAGCCTGCAGTTCTCCCCACACTTGTTTCATCTACAGTGTGCATGAATTTGAGGTGGAGTGTCTGTATAAGTGTACATGTGTTTGTGAATGAAGGAGGTATGCAGTATAACCTAGCTGACGTGCATTAGCAGGCCTTGTCCAGTGTTCATCAGTAACTTGGCCCTTGGAGTCCCGCTAACCTTGAAAGCCTGACCATTTGAAAGTGTACTCAGAAACAGTGATGTGCTTTTCAGTGTGCGTTTGTGACACACTTCTTGCAAAATCAGTAAACTCCTGCATATGTAGCTGGAGGTGGAATATGCTAGTCTGATCATGCTGCTGTGAAATGATTTTAAAAACTTTTATTAAGTGAAATAATGAATTAAAATAGTGTAAAATACATAGGAACATAACAGCTGTTGTGCAGCTGTAAAGGGGCTTTTGCTTCCCCTAACCCCTGCATTGCATAGTTGTCTAATACTGAGCATTTTAGGGAGCTGCCAACCTCTTACATGATACAAGAGGGGCTGCCACTACCTCAACTCTTCCCCTCTCCCATTCAGTATTGGAATGTACCAGAAAGTGTACATCTAATGTGAAGCATCGTATTGTAATATAAAATTAGTCGCTGTGTGTGTGAGACAGAAGGGGTGTTAAACAGGCGCCACTAGCCTCGTTGCAAAATTGATGAACATTTCATTATTAAGTAGGGTTAATCAGGTGGTTATTTGGTCAACACTTTTCTAATTGAAGACACAATGTGGCGTTATGTCTGGGGTCATGGCCACGCCCAAACTTTGAGAATCAACATGGGGTGTTGGTATTTAAGTTACACAAGTTTTCCTACTGTATGATAACAAACATAAGCTGTTTTATTGACATCCCCCACCCCTCCTGTTTTCACTGAATTAATTATTCTCCCTAATGGTTGTTTAGAACTCCTCGGTGTAAGTTTACAGTTAGCTCTGAATGGGGGGGCTGATAACATGAATATATCCATATAAAATGTGAATGAGATCTTGGGAGCAAGCTAACTATATACATTTTGGACTTTGTTATAGATGTATACTTGAAAATAATGTTTGCAGAAACAAGTACAACTTCCCTTTATTTTAACACTGTGTAAAGATGAATTATGCATGTAAAGTGGTTTGAGAATAAAATGTTTTAATATTCTATGAAGTTTTCTGTGTTTCATTTGTTTTTATTGAAGTTTGTCTCGACTGAAACATCACTAATAGGACTGAGGGGTACTCCCAGATGGAAGTACTTTGCTTCCAATGATTGCACTTCTGTCCTCTTTAGAAAATGTCTACAGCTCAGAGATGTGATTGGTTTAATCCACACCCTTTGTCTCAAGTTCTTTTGTTTGTCAGACGTCACTGTTTTTTTTCTGCTACCAGATTAGAAAGTACTACAGTGGTGGAAGAAAATAAAAAGGGGGTGTGTGCCTGAGTAAGAGGTGAAACAAGATCACACTGACGCAAGATGTCTTTTTATTTTATTTATTTATTTTTACTTTGTCTCCTTGTCTTCTTACATCATTCATCAACATTATTCTATATAGATACGTTTAGTAAAGCTCCATGTGGCACATACAGATCCTAAGAGGAGATATATAGAGGAGGAGGAGATATATAGAGGAGGGTCCTCAGAACTTTGCAGAATCTGTCAGTCTGTGTGTGACTGTGGGTACCATCAACAATAGGTCCTGTTTTGCTGTCCTTTATCTTGACTCCACTAGTGTCTGTCATCTCCATGCTTAGGGGTGTAAACATTAAGTAGGTGAGCGTGCTGTGGTGTTATCACTTGACAGACTGAAAGATCTGCACAGTACTTGCACAGTTTGTATTGTGACCCTCTGATTCATTGTGAAAGTTTCTGAACCTGATCTATAGAAAGCCAAGTCATTCAGATGTCCTCTGTCTGCCAGATCCTAAGCCATGTTCTGTAGCAACAGTTCTCTGCCTTGAACAAGGAGCATGATGTTGAGCACTGCCATCACTGCAACTGTGTTATCTGGAGCTAAAAGCCGGAATAACTTTGCTTATGATGAGGGTGACTGAGGTTGCCCAGGATAGGGATTGATCAGGGTCTGTCACGTGATCCCAGGCTGTGACAGTCAATTGAGGGACCATGAACTAGCAAAGTAGTAGGCATCAATTGCACTTTCTTCAGTTAAGTTTGCCTTAGAGGTGGCCTTCTGTGCTGCCAACTCCTCCAGATAGTGACAAGTGAATGTTTTTCAGGTCAAAACGGGTGATAAGAGGTCTGCAAGAGGTGCAGCCCTAATGACTACCTTGGGGGTGCATTGCATGTTATCTGTACTATATGTACTATGGTTAAGCCACTGAAGCATGTACACAGCTAGACATTATCCATAAAATACCCAGTGTGGTCCCCCATTTTAATCTTAGTGGTAGCACTAAGGATTAGAGATGGTCTCAACAGGCCTTCCCTCCACTCTCAGATGCAGCAGACTTCACTTTTCTGATCCATGCAGTCCATTCCTGCCAGCTGGATGGCAGACCCAGGCACAGGATATGTGCTTAGCTGTTCAGTGTCTGGTAACACCTGCTGTCCCTGATAAATGGGGTGCACAAATAGAAGCATTACAGTGTCATAGCCAGGCCCTGTACAGCCTTCTTCAATTGTTTTGCTTCCTTCAGAAAAACAGTTCCACTGGGCACCAGAGTCCTGTCACTTGACCCCCTGTACTTGCATACAAAGTCAACTATGACATAGATATCAGCCCAGCATGGTCCTCCCTATCCCAGAGTTAGAATTATGAAGGTTCTCTGTGTGCCTTTTGAAGACATTTTGGAGAACCTAAAGACCATCTCTGAGATGAAGACATTGTGTTCTGTACTCCGTACAGTGCCTCCCCCACATAATCCTTAAACTTTGAAGCTGTGTAGCCCTCCTTGGATTGGCCTGTGGTAGTCATTATATTCTTCCAAGCAACACCCTGAGTGTCTTGAAGACTGGCTGAGGCAATGGATGTATGCCAGCTACTCATTGTATGCTGGAATTTGTCCTGGGAGTACAACTTTAGAGAACAGAATCCAATGCCATAGCTGGGCATTAGTCTTTTCCAGTATTGCCTTTACCGTCCGCATTCTCTTCCCTTGGATGCCAAAGTCTTGTCATTTGATCTCCAACAATCACTCATTTTGTGAGCCTTGGATCTTCCCTCTCATGCTTCTTGTACTTATGGGTGTAGCTTTCTTAACTTGAAAGTACCTGAATCCTGCACCCAGGATGGCTAGACCCTCTAAGCTGCAAAGCAGTGAGATCCTAGGCATTGTAGGAGTACTCATACATGGTCTGTTTTGCCCATTGTAGCTCAGTCACCATAACAGTTTTCGGATTTGCTTGTATGAGTACATGGCTTTAGACAAGAGGGTTTGGTGGTTTCTGCAACACTGAAGCTTAGGTCCCACAAGAATCTTACCTTTTCAGGTTCCAGGCAGCGGAAAAGTGGCCAGCCCTTTTTGATTCTGGGGGTCAAAAAAAAGGCTGGTTAAGAAACTTTCCTTGACTTATTTTGCAGGATTTCATGTTGCCCATGGTGATTTTTGATTGTTTTGACAACACAGCAAAGCCGTGTGCTCAGACATGTACTCCTGCAGGATGGCATATCTGAGTTTTTTTTCCTAATTATGGGTAAGCTCAGAAGACCTAATTATTTGTTTATTTGTTGGCTGGGTTAGTCCGACTGGACAGATGCCCATTTTCAGTGGTGTCCCGAGGAGGAAAGCTCCAAAAGATGAAGATAATTACAAGTGTTCTAATGTACTCCTTTATTTCAGTTTCAATTTATTTATTTAATAAACATCACCATGACCAAAGAGGTTTCAAAGAACCTCCTTGTTTTGCTTCTTGTAGGCCTTTGTAGGTTTTTCTATAAGTAGCCCATTTGTAGAATGTGAGGAGTTCCATCAAGTGTCAGGCAGTCGTACTTCCCACTCAGCCAAGTCACCTAGGAGGGTTGACCCACTGGCCTGTTCCCTTCTGTAGTTCAGGACTGATGATGAGAATCTTACAGTTGACCCCAGGTTTATGAATTGGCAGCAGAGACTACTGGGGTCTTATCATGGCCAGTGATGACCACATCTTAAGAATTCTCCACTGTATCCCAAGAAAGAGCTTTACATAGGGGCCAAGTCATATTTACAGAGGTCTTGGAATAGGTCCCAACTAAAAGGCCATGTATAGTCTGTCATTTGGAATGTGTACAGGATGCTTGGAAGGGAATGGAGACTTCTTTCTTAAAGTGGACATCATTGACTTAAGTGAGCATGTCTGTGTAATGAAAAGCAAATGATTGTTGCCCATTGGGTAATGCCACTGTAACCTTGGGGCATCTCTGTAGTGTTATTGTACATGAATGCTTTATTCCATGTCCATCACTAACAGGAGTCATCAGTTTCAGTGCAGAGTAGGTGCTGTTTGGTTTGTCTTCTGCAAACACATTGTTAAGGTGTTCTGTGTGGCAGAGACATTGGCAGTAAGTGGGCTTTTGTGGTATGTGGACAACTGACTCTTACTTTGTGACTCTCAACTTCCTGGTAGTATAATTGACTTGGCCACTCCTGTGGTTGCAGTCACTAAGGGTGTGTCTATAAATAGATGTTGTCTCTATGTTCCTCACAGAAGATTTCCTTTATCAGGAAAAAACTGACTCCTGTGCAGTGTGTGTGGTTTGCTACTTAGATAACTAGGCCAAGTTTGTAGTTTCTTGGGTGATGCTGCAGTGGATGATTCCTGCTAAGGAGATTAGGGTGGCCAAGAGCTTAATGGTTCTGTTCTGCACATCAAAAGATGCAGCTACAACAACGGACAGTGAGCTTTCATTTGCTGTGGAGTTGCCACTTGCACACAAGATCTTTTGTTTTGCCCTCTGTAACTTCCAGATCCTTGTTACCTGTAATGATAGCTGATGGAAATATCCCTGCCTATCATTCTGCTTCCTTTGTTTTCCACGACTGAACACACTGCAGGTCTTTAATATGGGTGCTTCTGTTAGCAATGTGGGAATCCATGAAGGCTTCACTGTTTTGGCAAAGTGGACCTCCAGAAGAGGAAGTTTCACACAAACTATCTGGAACTTGGGCAGTGTTTCTTGCATTAAGAGATGAGAGCAGAGGTTTTCTGTTTTGATCACACATCTAGTCAGTATAATGTTATGTGAACAAGCTGAGAGGCATGCAGTTTCACTGTGCAGTGAGGCATCGTCTAGCAGTGAAACAAAAACATGGACAAAGCCCTTATGGTAAGGAATTGAACCTTCCTGGATGACTTCCTAACCTGCATCTCCAGCACTGGGCTGTAACTGAGTTTTGAGAAGTTTCTCTGGTCGTTTGGTTTTCTTAGAGATGTTCATCATGTTACCCTGCTGCAGTCATCGCACTTGGGTTATCCTGCCATCAGGCGGTCCCGCAGTCGGCTCGAATTACAAAGTCTTGGTCCGGTGTTGGTTGCTGTCGCTTCTTCCCTGACGTCAGAGTGCCAAGGGTATATAAGAGGCATCTGACTATTTTCTTCAGTATTTCTTGCCACGCGGTGCCCGAAGCAGAAGCAGTTCGCAAGTGCTGGTCGGCTGACACCTGAGATTTTCGAATTGAGTTTCAGTCTGAAGTCTTCAAAGCTAAGTACCCCATTGGGGAACCTTTTCTTGCCTCAGTCCGATGTCATAAAAAGTTAACAATTGCATTTCTTGTGGGAAGCAAATACCTTATAAGGACTTTCATTCTTTTTATATACCTTGTCTAGGCCCAGACCACGACGTCACTGGTTGTCGGTTTTGTGCTAGGTTCAATAAGCGAACTATTAAGCGACGCTTTGATTTCGCACGACACTACTTCGATAGGAAATTTAATTACTCCATACCGTCGGAGCAACCGACTACCGGCGTGCATAAAAAATGCAAAGATAAAGAAAGGCAGCCTAGATCCAAGCCAGACTCCGAGTCCTCGGCTAGGCCGGTCGCTGGTTTTCAGTGAGGTGCCTACGCAGCCCTTGGCTACCACTGACCGCTTTGGATTCCCCAGCAGAGAGTTCTAGGCCGATGCAGCCATTTTCTTTAGGCCCTACCGATGACATTGCAGTAGGAGAAGCCGGTGCTGTAGAAACATCTTCGGTTTCTGAAGGTGTCTTCAGACAGACTACTCTCACCATAAAATCTTATGCTAAGCTTAAGACTCCTCTTAAACCAAAAAAAGACTACTCTTCAGTCTCCAGGTCAAGGCCTTATGCCTAAGAAACAGATGCTTAAAATGGCTGAAGATTTAATTTCTTTGATCAGGGGTTCCCAACCCCCCCCTCCCCGACAAAAGGCCTAGACAAGAGGAGGATTATGCCTCCTCTGATCAAGTGTCTGTTTCCTCAGGCTCCTCTGAGGAACAGGATTACACCTTTCCCCCTTATGAAGATTCTGATGCTGAAAACTCCATTCCCTAAGCTTGTCCCCCTGAAGATTATTCCTTTGGGGAAACCTTGCATACCATGAGGGAACATTTCCACTGGGAAGGTCAGGACTACTCCGACTCAAAGAAAAGGCTCAGAGAGTTTCTTTTACTCCCCCAGCACAGACCCCTTGCTATCCCCCCAGTTTTGGACATTTTGGATGATGTTTTCTTAGAATCTAGTCTAAATCCAGATTCTCTGCGTCCTGCTCCAGCCAAACCAGATAGATACCTATAGAGTGCTTCACTCTCACAAATTCTTATACAAAAGCCCTGTTGCTGATCCAGAGCCAATCTCCCAGGGTCCCAAAGGGGCTAAGGCTTCTATGGCTAAAAATCCTGTACCCTCTGTAAGGGACTCCAGAGCACTAGATAGGTGGGGGAAGAAGGTTTACACCTCCGCTACTCTAGCTATGAGAGCACTAAATTTTCAATTTCACATGCTTAAATACCAGCAATTTCTAATGTCTCAAATAAAACGGGTACGCACCCTCAACAGTCTGAGTTCAAGGAAATGCAGGATCTGTTGCATGCAGCTGAACAGATGGGCAAATATATTTTACAATGTAAAAACAATAGTCAGGAGTGCGCTAAGGCAGGCAACAAGTTCTTTCATAAAGCTGCGTGTGCCAGTGAGGATTAATGTCTCTAATGACTTGTATGTTAACCGCTCTTCAGCTCAGTTTTAAACCACTCTTCAGCTCAGTATTAAGCCACTTTTCACCTCAAAGATACGTATCCTCAAATAGTTGCACTTCGCCAGGTAATACCCTTAATATACTTGTCAAGTGTATTCTTCTGGTGGATTAAGTCCTGCTTTATCCCTATGAAACCGAAATTTATATGGTGAAGTAAGTCGAACCAAAATTTACCTGGCGAAGTGTCACTATTTGAGTTGAGTTGAAGAGCGGTTAACATACAAGTCATTAGAGACATTAATCCTCACTGGCATATGCAGCTTTATGAAAGAACTTGTTGCCTGCCTTAGCGCACTCCCGACTATTGTTTTTCGCTGTTTATACTATGTTTATTCAGGGAGTGGACTTTGCGGTGTGGTAGCAATATTTTCACTCATTTATACGTTACAATGTGGTTTTGATGCCTTGGAAGCTTCCTCTAGAGCAGCTGTTACTGGGTCTGTTATATGTAGGCATGCTTGGTTAAAGGAACAATCTCTGCCTGATCATGTTAAAGCAAAGTTACTAGATGCACCCTTACAGCAGGATGTCTTATTTGGGGTTAAAGCAGAGGAGGTTTTAAAGAAAATGGAGGATAAGGCAAAATCTATGCAGACGGTCAAAGATTTCTTACAAGTACAGCCCCCACGCTTCAGCAGAAATTGGCCAACAAAAAATTGGTCCTTTCCAGCTTCTGACAGACCACAGAGGGGTAAATACAGGCGCCCAAGGGGCAGAGGACAAGCACAAATCCCTTACAAACCTCGCCAATGGGGTACTGCAACACAGAAGGGAGGAGAAGACAGGCCACAAACTACTAGAAGGCAAACACAATGATTTGTACCCAAACTGTCAAGCAAAACTCTCTTGGCAGCTTCCTTGGGAGGAAAATTAGCACTTTTTGCAGACAACTGGCGCATCGTCACAAAGGACAAATGGGTCCTAGACATTATCTCACAAGGATACAGATTCCATTTCCACACCTTGCCAAGGATAAAAGGAATGCCAAACCTGCCACAAAATCAGTGGGCAGAGGCACAAAAACAAATTACAGCTCTCATGGACATGAGAGCCATTCAACTGGTACCTACACAGGAGCAAGGCCAAGGATTTTACTCAAGGCTCTTTCTAGTCCCCAGAAAGGACAATGCTTGGAGACCCATTCTGGACCTTTCAATTTTAAACACCTTCTTGCAAGTACCCAAATTCAAGATGCTAACACTACAGCAGCTTCTTCCCATGTTAGGCAAGAAAGCTTGGCTAGTAACGTTGGACCTCAAGGAGGCATACCTGCATGCCCCTATCAGACAAAATTGCAGAAGATACCTCCGTTTCATTGCAGGTTCAATCCATTACCAATTCTCTGCACTGCCCTTTGGCTTATCTACTGCGCCCAGGGTCTTCACAAAATGCCTGGCACCGGTAATTGCATACTGCAGACAAAGAGGAATTCAAATATACCCATACCTGGACGACTGCCTCATCCAAGCAGAAAGCAAGAACATTCTCTTACAACACCTGGCCTTTGTAAAACATCTTCTAAGTTGCCTAGGGTACACAGTAAACGAAAAGAAATCAAAACTAGTGCCCTCACAAAATATGACATTCCTGGGGGCCAGCTTGAATATAACGGCCCAGATGGCTTATCTGACGCCAGACAAACAACTACAATTAACTCAATACTTCAGAGCAATGGCAACAAAGACCCAACTCCCTGCAAGAAAAATTCTGCAGGCCTTTGGCTTCATGGCATCTTGCATACTACTAATACCATTTGCAAAACTGCATATGAGGAAATTACAATGGTACCTAAAAAGTGTATGGACTCAACACAGCCACAGCTTGGAAACAATGATACCTCTCATTCTCTGCCTTCAACAGGAGTTTCTATGGTGGTCACAGGCATGTCACCTCAACAAGGGTCAGCCTTTCACCTTACCCCCAGCCAGGCAAACTATGACTACAGATGCATCGGTCTATGCCTGGGGTGCACACATGGCAGGACGGTGCATTCAAGGCATATGGACTGCAGATCAAAGGAATCTGCACATCAATCAAAAAGAAATGCTAGCTGTACAAAATGCTCTGACAGCTTTCAAGGACCTCTTACATCCAGGACAGCTTATCATAAGGACAGGCAACACCACAGTAATATGGTACATAAGCAAGCAAGGGGGTACACACTCCTACCCTCTATGCGGGCAAGCAATGACTTTGTGGAACACAGCACTGGCTTACCAAGTTCAATTACAAGCTCAATTCTTGCCAGGGGAAAAAAGAACACATTGGCAGACGACCTAAGCAGAAACATCATGGATCCCCACGAGTGGAAACTGGATCCACAAGTATTTGCAATGATAACTCAAAAATGGGGGCTCCCAGACATAGACCTGTTTGCCAGCCCCCAAAACTATCAACTAACAAAATTTTGCACAAGGACTTTTCACCATCAAGCTTGGAAAGTGGACGCACTCTCATTCATTTGGAAAATGCTGACAATATATGCCTTTTCTCTATTACCCCTTCTCACAAAGGTGCTGCTGAAAGTCAGGATGGAGAAGACCCCGAATGATACTCATTGCCCCAGACTGGCCACGCCAGCACTGGTACTCACTATTAAGGAATATGGCCCAGGGCCCTCCATGGATTCTACCACAAATTACCCATCTGCTCACACAGCAAGACAATCAGATTCTACACAGCCAGCTCAAAACCTTAAACTTGGCTGCATGGCAAATCACCTAAGCAACCAAGCCAGCTCCTCTCTCACGCAAGCTGTTATGGGTGTTATTCTGGAGGCCAGAAGGCCCAGCACCAGGAAAGCCTACTCAGACAAATAGAAAAGGTTTTGCGCCTGGAACCAAACTAAAGGCCAAAATACCTTTCAGCCTGACATACCTCAGATTCTGCAATATTTAACTGAGATGTTACACAAAGGGCTTTCTTTTTCATCTATTAAAATCCATGCCTCAGCTATTTCAGCTCACTACAACACAGATCCTCCCTTATTTTCACATCCACTCCTAAGGCAGTTTCTCAGAGGGGCCAAAAACATTAGGCCTCCCAGGAGAGCACCAACACCTACTTGGGACCTCAACTTTGTTCTGGAAAAACTTACGCTACCTCCTTTTGAGCCAGCTTTCTCAGCTGACTTAGTTTATATCATGGAAGACTGCCCTGCTGCTAGCAATTACTTCAGCGAGAAGAGTTTCAGAGCTTCAGGCACTAATGGCAGTAGAGCCTTTCCTCATTTTTCATCAAGACAGAGTTTCTCTATGAACTAACCCCTCCTTTATGCCTAAGGTGGTATCCAGTGTGGCTCTAAATCAAACCATCCATTTATCCACCTTCTTTCCAAACCCACAGAACAAAGGAGAAAGACTCCTACATTCCTTGGACATTCACAGGCAGCTACGTTACTACTTGGATAAAACTAAGGTTTTCAGAAAATCTGACCAGCTTTTTGTATCCTGTGCTACAGCACCACAAGGAAAGGCTATCTCAAAACAGACCATTTCCAAATGGATAGGACATTGCATATGTTTTTGCTACACCCACCATGGAAAACCAGTTCCTGCTAGCATAAGGCCCCACTCTACCAGGGCAGCAGCTACATCTACAGCCTACCTCAGGGGGGTGCCAACCAAGGATATTCTGGAAGCTGCAACTTGGAGTTCAGTACACACCTTCACCAAACATTACCACTTACCACTTTACTCTTAAGACTAGAGCTGGCTTTGCCACTGCAGTTTTGCAGGCCCTTCTAGCCTCCTCTAACCCTGTTTGACTCCACCACCCATCCTTAGCTTTGGGATTCTACCCAAGTGTGATGACTGCAGCAGGGTAACACGATGAACATAGTACAGTTTTGTACCTACCATAAATGTAGATGTTCGAGTGTATACCCTGCTGCAGTCCAGGTTACCCTCCCTCCATCCCCGCTGAACTACCTGAACTTATCTCTACCACTCTATCCTATACTACCTCTGTGGTGTATTTGCTTGTGCCTAAGGGTTTTGTTTTATTTTAATATAGCTATATCTGTATATATATATATATATATATATATATATATATATATATATATATATATATATATATATTGCCTACCTATTTGGGGCACCTGACATCTGGGGCAAGAAAAACTTAAGAAAATGGCGTTGGATGCCTCTTATATATACCCCTGGCGCTCTGACGTCAGGGAAGAAGCAACAGCAACCGATGCCAGACCAAGACTTTGGAATTCGGGCTGACTGCGGGACCGCCTGACGGCAGCAGGGTATACACTCTAACATCTACATTTATGGTAGGTACAAAACTGTACTTTCTTCAGACCTCACCCTGTTCGCCACTTGAATGTGGTCCTGTATCTGTTCTGCTGGCTTCATTTGGGCAAAGCCTTTTATCTGTGGCAGTAAAATTCCTAGATACCTTTCTCATTTTTCCTCTGTTTATGCACCCAGTCACAAATTTAATTGAAACTATATCTTCTTTAGCCAATTGTGGTGAAGAGGAAGAGGTTTCAGACTCTGTAGACCACAGGAGTGCAGGAAATTATCCCAGAGCACACTGGAAATGTCCACAGTGGTCAATGTGACTACTACCTGTCATTGGAAGTGATCAGTGGCATTAATAAGCCTTCCATACATGAGGCCTAGTCTGTAAAATGGAAGAGGTTCTCCATTGGGCTTCAGAGGAATCCTTTGCCACCTCATGTTATTCACTTTTTAGGTGATTATCACTCATATGATTTGGGTTTAAGTTATTCCACCTTGTGGAGGTCAAAATTGTTGCCCAGCATTGACTTGTTACACACTTCTTCAGTCGATGTCTTTATTTCCCACCTCTGAAGAACCCTTCACTTTTTTGGAACCTTGATTTTATTGGCAAACTGACCTGTTCTTCCCGTTTGAAGCTGCTGGCTTTGTGAGTCTGAAGTTGGTCTGTTGGACATTGCTTTTCTTAGGAGCAGCAAGCTTTGCTCAAAGAATCTTGGGAGTTTCATACTCTTGCTTGTGGGGAACCATATTTGATGTTTTGCAGAAATTTGGAGTCTCTTATGGGAAACCAGTGTTTCATCCTGAAAGCATTAGAATTCTTTCAGTTCCCAATTTTGGGGTAAACTGAAAGGGTAAAATAGTACTGAGCCACACCAGTTAAAAAGTATGAACTATCTGAAAAGTGTATGTGAATTCAAGAAGGCTGCACTGTTATCACCTTCATTTCTTGGAAGGGAGAGGCTTGCAGTGGCAAAATAAATATTTTCTAAATTGGTTGTTGACTACAGTGTTTCTTCGTCAGGCAAGGAACCACCCACAGGAATATGTGAGTAAATGTCACTTCACAAGGTTGTGGCTTCTTCAGTGCTTTCTTCAAGAATTTCTCTGCTACAGATGTTTGTGCCCAGGCCACCTATTTATTACTTCATACCTTTAAGTATTAAGCATTACTTCTTGATCATGATGACTATAGGAGGCAGGTCTCCTTTAGCATCTTAGTGCTACATATGAGTTAGCCTTCCTTCAGAGCTTTATTTTTTTTTTAACCATTCTCTAGTTCCAGCTTCCCAGAAAGCCTTAATTTCTCTGGTTGGGATTTTTCCAAAAAATATTGAAAAAGACCTTATGTACTTGACCAATCAGTTTATCAGAGAACTTTCTGTACTCCATACTTATCCTCCTGCCATCATAGAATTTTTTCCAGAAATTCTGTACACGTTTCTTTTTCTAACTTCCTCGTAGCTGACCATCAGCTGCCAACAGCTCCTGTCTTCATTCACCGGGTCTACCAAACCCATCTTGTCCTCCTCCAGGCTCAACCCAGTCCATATTTGGGATGAATGAGGAGCTCATGGATATTGGTGCAACATCATACTACTGCTGGTGATTGTGCCATAACCCCACCCATCCTCTTGGCAGCCTTCGCAACTGCATTTCCACAGATGCATCCACCTTACCAAACAGTATACTAATTGCAGCAAGTCATGCTCTTAATGGTGCTATTCCAGCAAGCTTAGGCTTTCTCCTTCCCTCCTGGAAGGGTCAGACATTATCAGATGTTCACGTCCATCCTCCCCTGCCTGCTCCTTCATGCACCCATACTCCTAATCAAACCTAGGTTATCAAGGGTGCAGTAAGGACTTTTACCCCTCTACCACAAGGCCAGTTATTTAGGATAGTTTCTTGCGTGATTGGTTGTACTGTCAATAGATAGGTTTTTGACCGAGTCATGCAGGGACTAGGCTTTCTATCCTAGCCTAGAACTTTGCAGTGGAATGTGCCAGCAGAAGTCAGGATGAGTGAAAGTGGGAGACTGAAATAGCAGAAAGTAGGAGGAAATCACTGCGGAAGGTCCCCTCACAGAGCAACTGCTAATGATGTTTACATATCTCTTATTTGTATGTTATGAGATCTGGGCTTAGAAGGAAGAAATAAGCCTCTTTGTTAGTTCTTTTGAAAGCGCTTTAGAGCATTTAGTGGAAAGAGTAATGTCCAATGTTTTGCAGTTAAATCATGGATGTTATTTAGATCACTGTTGCAGTATTCTTAACATCTGAGACTTTCCCCACAGAGGTATCATTTGTCTGACCAGATTTTTAAAGCTCCAGATCTTTCCCCTGTGAGGCAAACATCCACCTTAGGGACATCCGAGCATGCTGGTATAAGTATGTATATCCACACCATGAATTTTCTTGCCACATTTGTGTGTGCAAACTACCATCAGTGTTGGAACATTTTCTTTCTTCCATTGGTTACAGTCTATGAAGCAAGTACCATGTTGGGAATTCTTCCTTCCTATATTATACAGTTTGTACTTTTTTGTCTTTTGTCTTAATCAAAAAAGGAAGTGCAATTGTTGTAGACAAATTCCTTATTTTGACTACCACACAAGCTGCTTTCATCTTGAGGCAGAACGCACAAGCCTTGTCAGATATGTCTGGGTTATTGTCTGAAAACTCTTGAGATGTTCCCATGGGACCCCTGGTCTGTATCTTGAAAATGAAAGGTTGATATCATTGGTGTGTGCTGCTGTGTTGTTGTCTGTTTCAGCTTTGTTGTTTGATCCTCCAGCTAAAGAGAGCTTTTGCAACCACCATCCTGTCTATCAGCATCTTCCAGGTCCACTAGCATTGCTCCTATGGAGGCTGTTCAAACAAGGGATAAGGGCAAGTCCATTACTTCTGACTGTCCTTCAGACTCTGTTAGCTATCTGAAGACAGGTTCCCTCAAACCTAGAGTGATAACAGAAGGAAAAAGGCATTTACCAAGTTTTCATCAGAAAAGAGATTAAAGATTATTGGACATAGATTGTCCCAAAGTAACTAAACTTTAGGTGGATTTCCCAGGTAAAAAGCTGCAGAAAACAAAGCACTTTTTCCTCCTACTAATCATAAGCAAATTTATTCTGAAAACCTATTGCCTTAAACCTCTAAAATTACTTTTTTTTAAATCAAAGACTTTTAAAGGCTATTCAAGCCTTACAGCCAGGACAAGCTACCATTTTCCTGTGTCTGTACGGAAAGAAAAAGGGATTCTTATTATAAAAGGATTGCTTTGACTGAGAGGGCTTGGATTATACTTCTCGGATCCATCCTTCAGACTGTGTCAAGTTTGGAAGACACTTTTTTCTCTGACAAATCACCGCAACCCAATGTGGTCATGGGATACTCCATTGTGAGACGCACACGTTTCATTCACCAGGTTGAGTAAGGAGAGAGTCATGGTCAGCTGCCTGTCGGGGTCCAGGATCAGATTAATTATGCATGCACTCAGGTTGTTGAGCCACAAGTACTAGTATAACTCTGTCATAGTCCATGTGGGTGTAAATGACCTGAGATGTACCTCCTTGAACTATGATGGAGGAGCTCTTGGACTCTCTTGAAAGCCAGTATGAGCTTAGCATTTTGAAGCATTCTACCTTCTACAAGGATGATGCCACAATATAAACAAGGTTATAGTAATTAGCATACTTTTGTGTGTCATTTGAAGTGGTAACAATATTTGTCAGGCTGGGCTGATAGGGTCGGCAGACCACTTTGCTTTGCCAGGGATTGTCTGCACCTGTCTACTCTTGGCTTTTGAATATTTTCCAAACCTTGACCACCCCACAGTGCCTTTTTTTAGGCATTGCCAACTTTATGAACCTTCTGACATAGCAAAACCAATGCCAGGAGTTAAACTCCACTCCCTGCAAGCTCTTCTCCCCCTGAAGAACGTAGATGTCCTTGCAGTTATTGAGGCATGGTTTAAAGCCACAGAGAGCACCCCAGCAGACATGACTTTAATACCTTATATACCTTTAGAACAGCTACTGCACTGGAAGGAGCAAAATGTGGAGTCATATCAATTTACATCAAAAGCAAACACATCTCAAGTTTGCTGAAGCAGTATGATGCACTTGAGCTTTTCTATGTCTAAATTACTGTAGGCAGAGTCCTGTACTGTATCCTGGCAAGTTGTAAGTTCCCCTGTATGACCCAGGAAACCCATAACACATACTTAATTGTACTAAAGAACATTTCCCATTCAAGTACCATATTCACATGTGACTATAACTACCCCACTTTAAACTGAGAATCGTATATGACTCCAAATATGTAGGCCTAAAGATTCCTGGACTTTGTAAACACAAAACACTCTGGACCAGCTCGTCCTTATGTCCACTAGGGTCACAAATGTGGGAGAATGTTGCACCCTCCTCAGTGTAATGTCCTTATTGGTCAGGTTGGACCACAAAACTGTCTCCTTTAAATTAAGCCCCAGGACTACAACTTACCCTTTAACTTTTTGGAATTACTCAAGGCAAACTTCACTCTACTGACACCATGGCAAAATTTCAAGCCAACCCCAAACCCTGAGAACACTGAAACTCTGTGTAATCGTGTTAATAGCTGCATAAATACAGCTGTACGTACCCAGCATAAGCCCAAGACAAACACAAAACAAAAGCCACTCTAGAATTCCAGTATCATGAGGTTGTATAACAAAAGTAAGAAAATCATGACAAAAATTAGGAAGTGCAATGCCCAGCAAGGTAAAAACTTGCTCATTAATCTAAGCAAGCAACTCTGAGACCTAATAAAAGTTCTACCATAGCCAAATTTGAGGTAAAAGTAGCCTCCCAGGCCAAGGAAGAGTCATAAGGCATTCTTCAGCTATGACCTCAAAGGCAATACACAGTGTGCTGAACTAATTGTAAATAGAACCACCTATACTGAGAAGATGAAGCAAATCTGTCAGCAAATTTAGCTCCAATTTTACCCTGTTGTCTCCCACAGATACCCCAAAGGAAATACCCTCAGCCAAAACTCTCTCAACTATCACTGTGGAACAGGTCCCTCAGTGCACTCTGAAAAGGTCAAGAAAGCTGCATTAATGGGACCTGATAGTAACCTAGGATGTCTGCTTAATAGTATGGAACACGACCTGTCAGGGAAACTTGAATTTCCTTTTTAACAGTAGACGCCAGACAGGCTTCATGCCAAGTGAATGGATGACTGCATCTGTCATCTGTCTGCACAAGAAGGCCATCTGTGGGTTTGAATGTGCAGAGCCATGGAAAGAATTATGAAAATGATAGGAAACATTTCGGACACTGGATCCAGCAGAGTTTAGTTTCGTCAAGGGCAAGGCATGTCTACTAAACTGGTGGACTTCAAAAAGGTCACCAAAGACTAGTGCAAAACTGTACATATTGCCTATCATTATCTGGCAAAAGCATTTGACACTCTACCCCACTCGAGCATTGAAGACAAACTTGTGAAATTGGATATAAACCCCTGTGTCACCTGCTGGATTGCCTGCTGTTTCACAGTTAGGACCTAAGAAAGGCTAGGGAGTCCACAAAGAGTCACTGGCAGAATACCTCAAGGCTTATTGCTGGATCTACTCCTTTTTGGAATTTACTTCTCTGAAGTTAGGACCATTGTCAGTGACCCCTGTATTGCCACATTTGCAGATGATTGCAAATAGGTGCAGTCATAGAACCCCCCCAAAAAACACAAGTATCCTCAAAGAAGGCCTTACACAGACTAATAACTGTTTCTAGAACCATGATCTAAAATTCAATGCTAAGAAATGCCTAATGGTATCCATTGGGAAAACTGCTATCCATGGAGACTCCTATTTTGATAATAGACCCATAAGAGCAGTAGCATAGTTAGGGTGGAGCGAGAGGGGCAACTTCCCTGAGCACAAAGTTTTGGGTAGATGAGAACAGCTGATCTTGATCTTTCGAATGCAATACCAGCTTTTAAAAACTGGTATTGTATTTGTGGTCAAACCTAGGCGCTGTAGCGTTCTGTGTAGCAACTGCTTGCTAAATTTGTAGCAAGCAGTTTGCTACATTTTAAAAGTATTTTTTTTTTTTTTTTTTTTATAACTAAAACCGGAGTGCTGTAGCACTTGGTGTAGACAGGATATAAACTGTAACAACTGTTTGCTACAGTTTAAAAGGAAGAATTTATTTTTAAACTGAAGTATACAAGTACTCTGTGCAGGCAGGGCATAAAATGTAGCAACAGGTTGCTCCAATTTAAAAGAAAAAAACATTTTGTTTAGTTAAATATGTTGAATGAGGGTTGGGTCAGGGTATAGAAACCAGACCTGAATGGCTGTAGCAGGAGGATGGAGCATGTCCTGTATCTGGCCACCTGGTTGGTATGCCAGTAGAAGGAACATCCTTTTTTTTTTCTTGCTCTTGAAAGGGTGGAGTACTGGTTCATCATACTGGCTCAGGGCACTGGTTGAAACAGCTACACTTCTGCCTAAGAGTTGACCCAGTGGACAGGGATTTAGAATGCATGAATGCGTGTGGACAGTTACCTGATCTTTGAACATTGTGGATATGGTAGTAAGAAATCATTCTTTGTTGTGCACCTTATAAGCAAAGGTATGGCATCTAGTTCCAAGGATGTCATTGTTCTTCGGTACTCAGCTGTCATCAGACCAATCATGGAGTACAATCCTCCCTTCGGTATTTTCCTGACCAGGCATGTAAAAGACTTATAGCAAACACAGAGGTTCTTCAGAAAAAGAATATAGAGAGTAAATGTGTCCTACATAGACCACCTGAAAGCCCTCTCCTGGACTTAGTCTCCTACAAAGTGCTGAGAAGTGGTCTTTGCATGGCCAACAAACCATCCTCTAATCCCTCTCTGATGGACCTGTTGCACGTCCACAAAATAAGTAGTGTCAGAATTGCCTGATAAAGGGACCTGAACCTCATCTGTAGCATAAATAGGACATGTTGAAGGGACAGGTATGTGCCTCAAATTATACCCCTTCTCTTAAACAGGCTTCTCATCCATGTGAAACAGTGTTCCTCCCTAACCATATTCAAGTGCAGCTTTGACCAATGGATTAGCCCTGGTCTAGCAATTAAGTATGTAGTAGACAGAGGCATACCTCTCACCCTGTTAGTCAAAGCCTAAAGTAATGGGAGGAGAAAGTCCAGGTTTTAAATATTGCTCTTATAAACTTAGAACATTGATAGAATAACAGGACATGTGTGAGCATGCATTTTGTGAAAGATATGAAGTCTGAGACTTAAATGTATCCCACTATTAAGTGACTTCAGTCCTCGGTGCTTTACCAGAAAACCACAAATCTTATGAGGAACAGACCAAAATATGAAGCAAACATTGACATTCTATGAAAATCTTTACAGTTAAGAGGTTTGGACAGAGGCATCCTGTAAATGCTTGACTACCCATGCCCAAGCCTACATGTACCCATTAAATAACCCTAAAGTATCAAAACTTGTCAGATCCATTTGGGGAAGAATGGCTAGGCTTAAAAAGGCCCTCTGGGGTCAGTAGCCTATTAATCACCCATGAACCTAAGAAAGCTCAGCTCTTGATAGGTTTAGTAAAAACATTATGCATCTGCAACCCTGTATTTTAGGGTTATTGTCAGATGATGCACTTTATTATATGTATATTAGCTATCTTCAACAATATAGGTCAGATTATTTCTGAAATTCCTGAGCTAGTCATAAAATAAAAACTTCTGGAAATACTTTATTCCACCTATCAAGTTGCTAATTATTCTATAAAATATTGAAATGCTGCTATTGATACAGCAGCTAGAGTAGCTACTAGTCACTGGCTCTGTCATCCAAAGACATACAGAATTATGACTCTAACCTTTACCAGAAGACATAAAGGCTTATCTGTTGCATGCTCTTCTGAATAAAGATTTGCTGTTGGGGGGGGGGGGGGTCCCACAGATTAAGTTTTTGAAAAAATAATGTGTGTGTGTGTGTGTGGGGGGGGTAAAGTGATGTAATGGGTGAAACCACACCAGAATCTGGATATGACACAAATTACACAACATAACCAGGTCATTTCTTTAGAAAGCAATTCCAGTCTAAACAGCAAAAATCAGGGAAAAGCCAGTTCATTAAACAAAAATGGTGAAAGGATTCATTAAACAAAAATGGTGAAAGGAGTCATTAAACAAAAATGGTGAAAGGAGTCATTAAACAAAAATGGTGAAAGGATTCATTAAACAAAAATGGTGAAAGGATTCTTTAAACAAAAATGGTGAAAGGATTCTTTAAACAAAAATGGTGAAAGGATTCTTTAAACAAAAATGGTGAAAGGATTCTTTAAACAAAAATGATGAAAGGATTCATTAAACAAAAATGGTGAAATGATTCATTAAACAAAAATGGTGAAAGGATTCTTTAAACAAAAATGGTGAAATGATTCTTTAAACAAAAATGGTGAAATGATTCTTTAAACAAAAATGGTGAAAGGATTCATTAAACAAAAATGGTGAAAGGATTCTAAGTGCAGTAGTTCTAGATATTAGCCCCAATTATACTTTAACAGCACCCCCTTCCCCTTCCTTATTCTCCCACCTTAATCAATTAGCCCCTTCTGCCAGAATTGCTGGCAAATTTTCTCTTTGTTTCTCATTATGGGAAGCAAGCATTTTGTTCTGTTGGGTGTTAAATATACGAAGAGAGGGACTTCCACTATGGCTGCTCTTGAGTAGGACATTTTTCTGTAGTTGAAGAATGGTTTAAAAATGTATTGAATATTTACCTGGCACGGAAGTGTAAAACAAGGAATGCATAAAGGGGATGATGTACATAAAGTCTGGTAATGTAAAATGCACTTTGATAAGAGTAGCTGAAAACTGCATTGTCAGGGAATGGAAGTGATCCAGAAATACACATGACACCGATGGAAAAATGGCAGGAATTGAAATCAGAAACAGAAGTTGAAGGATAATCTCAGTACAAGAAAAGAAAATGGAAGAAATTCATCAAGGTCTTTATGATACTATATGGTGATCCAAAGTTTGGATGAAAACGTATAATTTCAGGCACGTATTGGAGGTAGTAGAGGCATAATTGGACTGTGCTGAACTGAAACCAACAGAGCTTGGTGCAAAAATATAAAAATATTAGGGATCCCTAACAAATGACAAGGATCAGCTTGCAAAAAGAAAGTTGTGGGACTGCTTGCTAAATGGACTGCCATTCAAGTGGAAGAAATTAGAATTGAACAGGCACATCATACAGCGTGAAGTCTAGGAGCCAATATAACAAGGTATCCCAGGTCAATTATAGTCTGGTTCCTTTTGTATGAATTAGAAAGTGTGGGAACCAAATACCAGACTAATGAATAGGGAGAGGGGAGTCTTTGATCAGGACTGTTCGTTCATTTCATGCAAGCAAAGATCAAAGAAGTGCTTTTGCCCATGCAGTTAAGTCTACAAAGAGAGCGGGGTGAAATGGAGACCTCTATACCCTGCTGACATGAATATTTTTAGAAAGCAGTACAAAAACATTGACCCAAAAGAAGCTTTGAAACTATTACAAAAACCTGCAAACTATAGACTGGCTACAGAGGAAGGAATTAACTAAAGAGCTATAGATCAAGAGAAAGATGCAGCTAAAAGAAGAATGGACTGTTGGCAGCAAAACTAGATTAATGTTCATCGTGCATACAGCTGCAGTCATAACAAATGGGTTATCCTGCCGTCAGGCGGGTCCTCGGTCGGCCGAATTCCAAAGTCTAGGTCTGGCGTCAGTTGTCGTCGCTTCTTCCCTGACGTCAGTGCGGCAGGGGTATAAAAGAGCCAGCCGACGCCATCTTCTCCAGTCTTTCTTGCCGCGTGGTGCCCGAAGCGGAAACAGTTCGCAAGTGTCGGTCGGCCAGCTCCTGAGATTTACGAAAATATTTCAGCCGAAGTCTTCTTGAAAGCTAAGTACCCCATTGGGGAAACTTTTCTTGCCTCAGACCAATGTCAGACAAAGTTAATAATTGCATTTCATGTGGGAAGCAAATACTGCATAAGGATTTCCACTCTTTCTGTATTCCTTGCTTAGGCCCAGACCACGACATCTCGGCCTGCCGTTTTTGTGCTAGATTCAGCAAACGAACTATTAAGCGTCGGGCGGAGTTCGCCCATCACTATTTTGGTAAAAAATTTAATTATATTATGTCGTCGGATACTCCGACTCCAATTTTGAGTAAAAGATGCAAAGATAAGGACCGACATACGAGGTCCGCGACTTCTACTGACACCACACTAAGGCCGACTACCGGTTCTCTGGTTCTCAGCGAGGCGCCTACGCAGCCCCTGAGTACCGATGACACTTCTTTACCGGTGTCTTCTGTGCTCGAGGTCGCAGGCTCCTCGGCCCCCATTCTGACTACAGATACCGACGCCACTCTTGGCGGAGAAACTCAGAGTTCAGACATGCCTGCCAGTGTTCATCGTGCATACAGCTGCAGTCATAACAGATGGGTTCTCCTGCCGTCAGGTGGGTCCTCGGTCAGCCGAATTCCAAAGTGTAGGTCCGGCGTCGGTTGTCGTCGCTTCTTCCCTGACGTCAGTGCGACAGGGGTATAAAGGAACCAGCCAACGCCATTTTAAGTCTTTCTTGCCGTGCAGTGCCCGAAGCAGAAGCAGTTCGCAAGTGCCGGTCAGCCAGCTCCTGAGATTACGAAAATTTGGAAAACGAAGTCTTCTTAAAAGCTAAGTACCCCGTTGGGGAAACTTTTCTTGCCTCAGACCGATGTCAGATAAAGTTAATAATTGTATTTCTTGTGGGAAGCAAATACCGCATAAGGATTTCCATTCCCTCTGTATACCTTGTTTAGGCCCAGACCACGACGTCTCGGTCTGTCGCTTTTGTGCTACATTCAACAAACGCACTATTAAGCGTCGGGCGGAGTTCGCCCAGCATTATTTTGGGAAAGCATTTAACTATACTATGCCGTCGGATATTCCGTCTCCGGTTTTGTCTAAAAAACGCAAAGACAAGGACCGACACACGAGGTCCGCGGCCTCTACCGACACCACGCCAAAGCCGACTACACGTGGTCCGGTTCTCAGCGAGGCATCTACGCAGCCCCTGACTACCGACTACCTGTCTTTGACGGTGTCTCCTGTGCCCGAGGTCGCAGGCTCCTCGGCCCACACCCCCGACTACAGATACCGAAGCCACTCTTGGCGTTGAAACTCAGAATGTGGACAGGTCCACCTCCACTCAAGGTGTCTTCAGACTTTACTCTTCTTTCTCCATCAAGGCTTTCACAAAGTCTAAAGCAACCATGCACTCTAAGAGACCAGCTACACAGGGCCCCTCTCCAGGCCCCATGCCTAAGAAACAGATGCTTAAAATGGCTGAGGATTTAATTACTCTTATCAGAGGTTCTCAGCCCCCTCCGGACAAAAGGCCTAGAGTGGAGGAAGATTCCCCCTCCTCTGATCAGGGCTCCATTATTTCAGAGCACTCTGATGATCAGGAACATTCTTACTCCCCTTTTGAAGACTCTGATGCGGAGGAGTCCATCCCTTCTGTATCCCCCCCTGAGGATTACTCATTTGGGGAAACTTTGCATACCTTAAGGGAACACTTCCACTGGGAAGGCCAGGATTATTCAGATTCCAAGAAAAGGCTCAGGGAATTTCTCTTGCTTCCTCAGCACAGGCCTCTGGCTATACCTCCTGTCTTGGACATCCTAGATGATGTTTACTCGGAGGCCTGCCTTAACCCGGACTCTAACTCCAGCTCCAGTTAAGCCTGACAGGTACTACAGGGTCCCTGACTCACACCAATTTCTATACAAAAGCCATGCTGCTGACCCAGAAACCATCTCACAGACCCCCAAGGGAGTTAAGGCCTCCATTGCTAAAAATCCATTGCCTTCCGAGAGAGATTCCAGATCCTTAGAAAGGTGGGGAAAAAAGGTATATACCTCGGCTACCTTATCCATGAGGGCCTTAAACTGTCAGTTTCATATGCTAAAATACCAACAGTTTTTGTTATCACAATTGAAAAGTAAAATGTCACAACCTGAACAACCAGACTTGAAGGAGTTGCAGGATTTGATGCATAGTGCAGAACAAGTGGGTAAGCATACATTGCAATGTGGTTTTGATGCTCTAGAGGCCTCATGTAGAGCTGCTGTTACAGGATCAGTCATACGTAGGCATGCCTGGCTCAAGGAACAAGCCTTGCCTGATCATGTCAAAGCTAAATTACTAGACGCCCCTCTTCAAAAGGATGTACTATTTGGTGCTAATGCTGAGGAGGTATTAAGGAAAATGGAGGAAAAGGCTAACTGTGCAAGAATTTCTACAGGTTCAACCCCCACGTTTTAGTAGAAATTGGCCTTCCAAAAACTGGTCCTTTCCTGCCACAGACAGACCCCAAAGAGGCAGATACAGGCACCCGAGGGGCAGAGGACAATCCCAAGGATCGTATAGAGGCAGACAATGGCAAGCTCCTACACAAAGAGGTGATGAGGACAACTCGCAATCTTTCAGAAAGCAAACCCAATGACTTTCCCCTTTGCATGCCAACCAGGTCTCAAATGGCAGCCCCCTAGGAGGAAAGCTGGCATTATTTTCAAAAAATTGGCATATCACAAAGGACAAATGGATCCTGGACATTATAAACAGAGGCTACAAATTCCATTTTCACACCCTTCCAAAAATGAGAGGCATGCCAAATCTGCCACACAATCGAAGGGCAGAGGTACAAAGGCAAATTACAGATCTCATAAACATGAAAGCTATTCAAGAGGTACCTACGCACGAACAAGGTCAAGGTTTTTATTCCAGGTTATTTCTGGTGCCAAGGAAGGGAAAAGATTGGAGACCTATTTTGGATCTATCCATCCTAAACACATTTCTACTCGTACCAAAATTCAAGATGCTCACTCTACAGCAACTTCTTCCCATGCTGGGCAAGGAGTCTTGGCTGGTAACATTGGACCTCAAGGAGGCATACCTGCATGTCCCAATCAGACAAATTTGCAGAAGGTACCTCAGATTTCTTGCAGGTTCAACCCATTATCAATTCTCTGCATTGCCCTTTGGCTTATCTACTGCGCCCAGAGTATTCACGAAATGCCTGGCATCAGTAATTGCCTACTGCAGACTTCAAGGGATACAAATATATCCCTATTTGGACGACTGCCTGATCCAAGCGGACAGCAAGCACATTCTTCTGAAACATCTGGCTTATGTAATAATGTTATTGAACTCTCTGGGATACACAGTCAACAAAAAGAAATCAAGGCTAATACCCTCTCGGAAGATAATTTTCCTGGGTGCCAATTTGGACACAAACACCCAGATGGCCTACCTCACGCCAGAGAAGCAGGGACAACTAATTCAATACTTCAGAACACTAGCAAATTGCACCAGGCTGACTGCAAGGAAAATCCTGCAGGCTCTGGGATTCATGGTATCTTGCATCTTACTAATCCCATGTGCAAAGCTGCATATGAGGAAACTACAATGTTACCTGAAAAACATATGGTCTCAACACAGCCACAGTTTGGAAACAATAATACCACTAATTCCATGTCTGCAAAAGGAATTTCTGTGGTGGGCTCAAGCATGTCAAACAAACACAGGCCTTCCATTCGGCAAGCCTCAAGCAAATCAAGTCATCACAACAGATGCCTCGGACTATGCCTGGGGGGCGCACATGACAGATCGGTGCATTCAGGGCAAATGGTCCCAAAAAGAAAAGCACCTTCACATCAATCAAAAAGAAATGCTAGCAGTAATAAATGCTATTATAGCTTTCAAGGACCTTCTACAACCAGGTCAACTATTGATAAGAACGGACAACACCACAGTTATGTGGTACATAAACAAGCAGGGAGGAACACATTCTTACCCCTATGCAGACTGGCCATGTCACTTTGGAACATGGCCATGGACTTACAAATGGAACTACAAGCACAGTACTTGCCAGGCAAGGAAAAAACGCTGGCAGACAACCTAAGCAGGAATATGACAGATCCACACGAATGGAAGTTGCATCCAAAAGTTTTTACAGAAATAATCCAAGAATGGGGAAGGCCAGACATAGATCTCTTTGCCTCCCGCAAAAATCATCAATTGACAAAATTCTGCTCAAGGATCTTCCATCCAAAGGCCTGGAGAGTGGACGCTCTCTCTTTCAGTTGGACATCAATGACAGTTTATGCCTTCCCACCTCTTCCTCTGCTGCCCAAAGTTCTATTGAAGACCAGAGCAGACAGACCAAAGATGATCCTCATTGCTCCAGACTGGCCAAGGCAACACTGTTACCCACTCCTGAGGAGCCTGACACATTCTCCACCATGGACCCTGCCTCTAATGCCTCCTCTTCTGACTCAGCACAGCTTCAAAACTCTTCACAGTCAGCTAAAAACACTCAATCTAGCTGCATGGAAGATTCCTTAGCATCACAGCAGGCCCTACTCTCCAAGGAGGTGCAGGATGTCATTTTGGAGGCCAGAAGGCCATCAACTAGAAAAGCATACTCCGCAAAATGGAAACGTTTTTGTGTCTGGAATGGAAAAAAAGGGCCAGGACCCTGGAAAACTGAATTTACCTCAAATATTACAATATTTGGCTGAACTGCTAAGCAGTGGACTTTCTTTCTCCTCCATCAAAATCCATGCCTCAGACATTTCTGCAGAATACAACACTGATCCACCTTTATTCTCTCACCCTCTCTTAAGACAGTTCCTCAGAGGGGCTAAGAATTTAAGACCTCCAAGGAAACAACCAATACCTGCTTGGGATCTTAATTTCATTCTGGAAAAACTGACCTTGCCTCCCTTTGAGCCAGCTGCCTCATCAGATTTGCAATATTTGTCCTGGAAAACAACTTTCCTTCTGGCTATCACCTCAGCTCGTAGAGTTTCAGAACTACAGGCTCTCATGGTTGTCCAGCCTTTTATCATCTTCCATCAGGACAGAGTTTCCTTACGAACCAACCCGTCCTTTATGCCTAAAAGTGGTATCCAGGGTAGCTTTAAATCAGGCCATACATTTACCTACTTTTTATCCTAATCCTCAAAACAAATGGGAGATATTACTACATTCCTTGGACATCCACAGACAACTGCGTTATTATTTGGACAGAACAAAGCCTTTCAGAAAATCAGAACAGCTCTTTGTTCATAGGTTCATAGGTTCATACTAGGCTATCTGCCCGAGGGCATTTACAAGCCTAGCCCATAGTTTTGTGGCTTACGCCACCCCTTTAGTATGGGGAACTATACCCATTATTTTGCTGTGCCTCTGTCGAGCAGTGACACTGAGGTAATCCCTGGGGTATATCTGCGATCTCCCATCCATTGGTCAAGATTTCTCTTGAACAAGGCCAGCGAGGTGCTCTGCCTCACATATACCGGGATTTTATTCCACAGCATAGGGAGTCTTTGGTTGATGAATCTATCCCTCCAGCACGTCCTATTAATAGCTGTGTCAAGGTTTAAGTCTCCCGCCCTTGTGGCTCTGACGGATCTAGATTTTTTGAGGTGAAGCATATTCATCAAATCTGGGTATGACATGGCCTTGTATGTTAGGCAAAGGTCACCTCTGAGCAAGCGGTAAGCGACTGAATAGAGCTGGAGTTCTTTCAGTCGGGCAGCATAGGACAGATGTTTGAGACCCTTTATCCTTTTGGTGAGGAACTTTTGTGGCCTCTCCAGCTGCTGCAAGTGTCGGGTCAGATACATTCCGAATGGGGCATTGTACTCAATCATTGGTCTGATGAGTGATGAGTATAGGGAGACTATGACCTCCCTTGATCTAGATGAGAATCCCTTCATGATAAGGTGGGCAATGTAGAAGGTCTTCCTAACTACTTTAGCTACATGGGTGTCGAATGACAGACTACTATCAACCTGGGTCCCCAGGTCCCTGATAACTTCTTCTGTGCTCAGTGGATTGCCACCTATTTGGTAGCTAGGGGTAACCTTGTTTTTCCTGAAGGGTATGACTATGCATTTTTTGGCATTTAACTTTAGGCCATGGCTCTGGCACCAGTTATCCGTTTCTGTGAGACCCTTCTGAAGGATATCTGTGTCAGATGTGTTTTCTACTATGGCGCCCAGTTTGCAGTCATCTGCAAACTTTGTCAGCCATAACCCTCCTGTGTTTGCTTGTACTTTGGAAAAGTAGATGCCAAACAAGAGTGGGCCCGGGACTGAGCCCTGTGGTACACCACTTGTGACAGGCTTTGAGTCTGACATGGCGCCAGCAACTCTGACCCTGTGGGTTCTGTCACTCAGCCAGTTTGCAACCCATCCTGTGATATATGGGTTAACATTTAAGCTGATGAGTTTTTCAATGATACCCGAGTGGGGTATTGTATCGAAGGCCTTCGCCAGATCGAGGTAGGCTGTATGGACTGCCTTTCCCTCATCAATGGCTTTGGTGACTGTTTCGAAAAAGTCAACCAAGTTTAGAAGGCATGATCTGCCTTTGACAAAGCCAAACTGGGATGGATCCAAAGTCTGCAAATTCCCTATGTCTTTATTTATGAGGTCCATTATGATCCTCTCCATGGCTTTGCAGATAAGGCTTGTCAAGCTAATGGGCGGTAATTTCCAGGGTCGGTGGAGTTATCGCCTTTGTGAAGTGGGGCCACAGTTGCAGTGCGCCACTCCCTGGGTACGTATCCAGAGGTAAGACTATGATTAAACAGCTGTCCTAGCTGTGGGTTTAATTCCTCGTTGAGTTCGTGGAGCACACAGCCGGGGACACCATCAGGTCCCATGGATGCTGTGTTTTTTGCTTTGGAGAGCAGTTCTCACTTGGGCGTTGGAGATGTTTGGGGGGCTGCAATCGCTTGTTATAGATATCTCTCCTTTTGGGGGGGAGGGGGGAGAGAAGTTTGCACTGAACCTGTCAGCCAGTATGTTGGCAATGTCTGTAGGATCAGTAATCTTCACATCATTTTGAACTAGTTCTGAGCATATCTGGGAGTTTCCTCCCAGGTTTCTAACATAGCTAAAGAAGGCCTTATGATTGTCTTTTGAGTCTTTAGCTATTTTTCTCTCAAAATTTGCTTTGGATGATTTTATGAGAGCTCTTAGTTTTTTACTTATAGTGATCAAGGGTGTCTTACCTTTTAAGGATTTTGCTCTATCTTGTAGTAGCTTCCTCCTTTTGTTGTAGAGTTTGTTTATGGCTGGGGTCCACCAGACTGGACGCTTGCCTTTGGTACAAAGAGTCTTTGTTTTGCTTGGGATTGCCTTATCCATGCAGTCCTGCAGGTGCTGGTAGAAGGCATTTGTAAGTGATTCAGTGGCTTGAGTACTGTTTTCCATGCTCGGGAGCCTTAAAGGAGACCACAGTAGTCTTTAGAAGTGTGAAGTCGGCTTCGGAAGTTCTTTACTGTGGTCTTTTTATTTCAGGTGGGGTGGGATGAGGACCTCCAGCGAGATTAGTTTGTGATCTGATCTCACCAGTGAGGGGTATACTTCGGTGTTGAACATTGTGCTCCCATGTTCGTGATGATGAGATCAAGTATGTTTTCTCCTCTTGTGGGGATGGTGACTAGTTGTTCCATGGCATTTGAGTTTATGAATTCCAGGAACTTTTGGGCTAGGGTGTTTGGGCTTGAGTAGTGTTCCCAGTCTATATTAGGGTAATTGAAGTCACCTAGTATGATGGTGTTTGGTGATACATTTATCCCCTCTAGTGTTTTCAGGAAGGCCATGTGAGGTTCCTGAGTTTGTGAGGGTGGCCTGTAACATGCTACAATTTGCAGAGCAGTCTTGCCTATGGTTAATTGCACCTGGATGGTCTCCGATGCATCGTGCGTTGCCACCAGTCTTGAGGTGTGGGTGTCCTTGATGAATATGGATACCCCTCCTTTCTTGGTATTGTCCGGATTTTGGGGCGGAACGCATGATAAGAGGTAAAACCTGATAGTGCTGGGGTGCTCTCAGGAGCCTTGAACCAGGTTTCTGTCACTGCACAGACATCGATGTTCTCCATACTGAGAAGGGCCTCGAGTGCGTGCATTTTGAGATTTAGACTTCTGGCATTGAGCAGCATTACCCTTAGTTTTTTCCTTTTTGTGTTCTAGGGTGGTAGGTTTAGAATTTGAGCCTTGCCTAAAAAGGCACTATGGGGGTGGCAAGAGCCTTTGCCAATATCCGAATCCCAGGGTGACAGGTGCAAGCCGTCCCTTCAAACAGCGTGGCTTGTCCAGCATGTCATCCCAGGCAGACAGACATTGGATCCCCTTTGAATGACACCAGAGTTTAAGCCAATTGTTAAAGCTGATCATCTTATCTCTGTATTGTGGCATCATTCTTGGTGAAGGTGGGATACTGCTCAAGGTCAGGGTCATACCTGCGTGGGCTACATAATCAGAGCTCCTCAATGTCTCTTTTCATGTAGTCCAAGGAGGTGCGTCTCAGGTCGTTTACACCAGCGTGGACAATGACTGAGTCGTATTTGTACCTGCTGTTGAGAGACCTGAGTGCTTGCATTATGTGGCGGATTCTAGCGCCGACAGGCAGCTTACTGTGACCTTCTCCTTACTCAGTCTGGTGGCGGACGTCAGTGTGTCTGACTATGGAGTCACCAATGACTAGTGTGTCTGGCATTGTGTTTGGCCTTAAGGGCTGTGACTGTTTGACACTCTGACTGTGAGGTCTATGTGTTGCAGGTGTTGTGTTCTGAGGTGGTGGTTGTTTGGGTGTCTGCTTTGGTGGCCTCTGCTGTTTTGGTAGATTTTTGATCAGAGCCGCCGAGTATGTCTTTGTGTGTTTATGTGTATGATTTGAGGTTGTGATGGTACTATGTGAGACTGGGTCTATAGTGTGTGTGGTAACCTTCTCCTCCTGACTGGTCTTGCCAGTCCTATGTTGAGAGAGCTCAGCCTCCAGTTTGGCCGTATAGTTGCATCTCTCGCATGTATTTGTGTTTTGTGGGAGGAGGAGAGGGTTGTCTGTGTACATGAGGCAATTGTAACATTGCCTCAATATTCCCAGGTTCACCAGCTGAGCAGGAGAGGACACTAGCAACTGATCCCTCGACATGCTAGAAGGACTAGACAAAAAATCTTTAAAAAAGATAGCGGCGGACGTGGGTGAGCGAGAAATGGGGGTTTGCCTTTTTGGGGTGCTATCTATAAGAGTGCCATATCAAGGTAATAAGTACTGTAGGAGCAAGTGCTAGGTTTAACAGATAGAGAAAAGTCTACTTGGAGTCAAGTAGAGATGATCTTTTTAGGTATTAGAGAAAGTGCTAGTAACAGGGATGCTTAAAGGTAAGATTGAAAAGAATGCACTCTGCAGTGTGCACTAGAGAAGTTAGATATGAAAGTAGGTAACTTGAGTTTTACCTGTTTAAAAAGTTAAGGTTTAGTGGAGAGTTACTATCTTTAAAACAACAAGATGGACTGAAAGGGGTGGTTACTTTTGTATTTTGGTACTATGAAATACTGTAGGATGGCCAATAAATTTAAATAATTGAAGGGGTGGGATTTCAAAAGTGATGGTTTTGTGATTACTCACATAAGCCAGTGAAAGTAGAGAGAAATGAGATATATGGTCAGATTAACATAAGAGGCGGGCAACTAGAAAGACAGTGGTATTTAACAAGACAACTTAAATGGGTGGGAGGGCGGGAAAAATTCTGCCTGACTCAGAACAGAGAGAGCTGTGGTCTCTTTTGAAGTTTTAATATGCTGTTAAAACAGAATGCAAGCAAAACACAAGGAAAAGAAAACAAACTACAGTATTCAAAATATAGAAAGGCAATACAGAAATACAAAAAATAACAGCAAACTAACCTTTCCTTCACAGCAAAGTGTAGCAGAGTCTGGATGAGCCTTTCTGGTAAAGCTTTGAAATGTTTTAGTTTACTCCTTAAATAGAAATTTTAGTTCCTAGCTCCACCCCCTCTGTTAACAAGTGATTAACCTTAAGTGACCTCTTCTGTCTTATGAATGAGTCCTTAATTAATCAGTTCTTATTTCTGCCTGACTCAGAACAGAGAGAGCTGTGGTCTCTTTTGAAGTTTTAATATGCTGTTAAAACAGAATGCAAGCAAAACACAAGGAAAAGAAAACAAACTACAGTATTCAAAATATAGAAAGGCAATACAGAAATACAAAAAAATAACAGCAAACTAACCTTTCCTTCACAGCAGTGTAGCAGAGTCTGGATGAGCCTTTCTGGTAAAGCTCTGAAATGTTTTAGTTTACTCCTTAAATAGAGATTTTAGTTCCTAGCTCCACCCCCTCTGTTAACAAGTGATTAACCTTAAGTGACCTCTTCTGTCTTATGAATGAGTCCTTAATTAATCAGTTCTTATTTCTGCCTGACTCAGAACAGAGAGAGCTGTGGTCTCTTTTGAAGTTTTAACATGCTGTTAAAACAGAATGCAAGCAAAACACAAGGAAAAGAAAACAAACTATAGTATTCAAAATATAGAAAGGCAATACAGAAATACAAAAAAATAACAGCAAACTAACCTTTCCTTCACAGCAAAGTGTAGCAGAGTCTGGATGAGCCTTTCTGGTAAAGCTCTGAAATGTTTTAGTTTACTCCTTAAATAGAGATTTTAGTTCCTAGCTCCCCTCCCTCTGTTAACAAGTGATTAACCTTAAGTGACCTCTTCTGTCTTATGAATGAGTCCTTAATTAATCAGTTCTTATTTCTGCCTGACTCAGAACAGAGAGAGCTGTGGTCTCTTTTTAAGTTTTAATATGCTGTTAAAACAGAATGCAAGCAAAACACAAGGAAAAGAAAACAAACTACAGTATTCAAAATATAGAAAGGCAATACAGAAATACAAAAAATAACAGCAAACTAACCTTTCCTTCACAGCAAATTGTAGCAGAGTCTGGATGAGCCTTTCTGGTAAAGCTCTGAAATGTTTTAGTTTACTCCTTAAATAGAGATTTTAGTTCCTAGCTCCACCCCTCTGTTAACAAGTGATTAACCTTAAGTGACCTCTTCTGTCTTATGAATGAGTCCTTAATTAATCAGTTCTTATTTCTGCCTGACTCAGAACAGAGTGAGCTGTGGTCTCTTTTGAAGTTTTAATATGCTGTTAAAACAGAATGCAAGCAAAACACAAGGAAAAGAAAACAAACTACAGTATTCAAAATATAGAAAGGCAATACAGAAATACAAAAATAACAGCAAACTAACCTTTCCTTCACAGCAAAGTGTAGCAGAGTCTGGATGAGCCTTTCTGGTAAAGCTCTGAAATGTTTTAGTTTACTCCTTAAATAGAGATTTTAGTTCCTAGCTCCACCCCCTCTGTTAACAAGTGATTAACCTTAAGTGACCTCTTCTGTCTTATGAATGAGTCCTTAATTAATCAGTTCTTATTTCTGCCTGACTCAGAACAGAGTGAGCTGTGGTCTCTTTTGAAGTTTTAATATGCTGTTAAAACAGAATGCAAGCAAAACACAAGGTAAAGAAAACAAACTACAGTATTCAAAATATAGAAAGGCAATACAGAAATACAAAAAATAACAGCAAACTAACCTTTCCTTCACAGCAAAGTGTAGCAGAGTCTGGATGAGCCTTTCTGGTAAAGCTCTGAAATGTTTTAGTTTACTCCTTAAATAGAGATTTTAGTTCCTAGCTCCACCCCCTCTGTTAACAAGTGATTAACCTTAAGTGACCTCTTCTGTCTTATGAATGAGTCCTTAATTAATCAGTTCTTATTTCTGCCTGACTCAGAACAGAGAGAGCTGTGGTCTCTTTTGAAGTTTTAATATGCTGTTAAAACAGAATGCAAGCAAAACACAAGGTAAAGAAAACAAACTACAGTATTCAAAATATAGAAAGGCAATACAGAAATACAAAAAAATAACAGCAAACTAACCTTTCCTTCACAGCAAAGTGTAGCAGAGTCTGGATGAGCCTTTCTGGTAAAGCTCTGAAATGTTTTAGTTTACTCCTTAAATAGAGATTTTAGTTCCTAGCTCCACCTCCCTCTGTTAACAAGTGATTAACCTTAAGTGACCTCTTCTGTCTTATGAATGAGTCCTTAATTAATCAGTTCTTATTTCTGCCTGACTCAGAACAGAGTGAGCTGTGGTCTCTTTTGAAGTTTTAATATGCTGTTAAAACAGAATGCAAGCAAAACACAAGGAAAAGAAAACAAACTACAGTATTCAAAATATAGAAAGGCAATACAGAAATACAAAAATAACAGCAAACTAACCTTTCCTTCACAGCAAAGTGTAGCAGAGTCTGGATGAGCCTTTCTGGTAAAGCTCTGAAATGTTTTAGTTTACTCCTTAAATAGAGATTTTAGTTCCTAGCTCCACCCCTCTGTTAACAAGTGATTAACCTTAAGTGACCTCTTCTGTCTTATGAATGAGTCCTTAATTAATCAGTTCTTATTTCTGCCTGACTCAGAACAGAGTGAGCTGTGGTCTCTTTTGAAGTTTTAATATGCTGTTAAAACAGAATGCAAGCAAAACACAAGGAAAAGAAAACAAACTACAGTATTCAAAATATAGAAAGGCAATACAGAAATACAAAAAATAACAGCAAACTAACCTTTCCTTCACAGCAAAGTGTAGCAGAGTCTGGATGAGCCTTTCTGGTAAAGCTCTGAAATGTTTTAGTTTACTCCTTAAATAGAGATTTTAGTTCCTAGCTCCACCCTCTGTTAACAAGTGATTAACCTTAAGTGACCTCTTCTGTCTTATGAATGAGTCCTTAATTAATCAGTTCTTATTTCTGCCTGACTCAGAACAGAGAGAGCTGTGGTCTCTTTTGAAGTTTTAACATGCTGTTAAAACAGAATGCAAGCAAAACACAAGGAAAAGAAAACAAACTACAGTATTCAAAATATAGAAAGGCAATACAGTAATACAAAAAATAACAACAAACTAACCTTTCCTTCACAGCAAAGTGTAGCAGAGTCTGGATGAGCCTTTCTGGTAAAGCTCTGAAATGTTTTAGTTTACTCCTTAAATAGAGATTTTAGTTCCTAGCTCCCCTCCCTCTGTTAACAAGTGATTAACCTTAAGTGACCTCTTCTGTCTTATGAATGAGTCCTTAATTAATCAGTTCTTATTTCTGCCTGACTCAGAACAGAGAGAGCTGTGGTCTCTTTTGAAGTTTTAATATGCTGTTAAAACAGAATGCAAGCAAAACACAAGGAAAAGAAAACAAACTACAGTATTCAAAATATAGAAAGGCAATACAGAAATACAAAAAATAACAGCAAACTAACCTTTCCTTCACAGCAAAGTGTAGCAGAGTCTGGATGAGCCTTTCTGGTAAAGCTCTGAAATGTTTTAGTTTACTCCTTAAATAGAGATTTTAGTTCCTAGCTCCACCCCCTCTGTTAACAAGTGATTAACCTTAAGTGACCTCTTCTGTCTTATGAATGAGTCCTTAATTAATCAGTTCTTATTTCTGCCTGACTCTGAACAGAGAGAGCTGTGGTCTCTTTTGAAGTTTTAATATGCTGTTAAAACAGAATGCAAGCAAAACACAAGGAAAAGAAAACAAACTACAGTATTCAAAATATAGAAAGGCAATACAGAAATACAAAAAATAACAGCAAACTAACCTTTCCTTCACAGCAAAGTGTAGCAGAGTCTGGATGAGCCTTTCTGGTAAAGCTCTGAAATGTTTTAGTTTACTCCTTAAATAGAGATTTTAGTTCCTAGCTCCACCCCCTCTGTTAACAAGTGATTAACCTTAAGTGACCTCTTCTGTCTTATGAATGAGTCCTTAATTAATCAGTTCTTATTTCTGCCTGACTCAGAACAGAGTGAGCTGCGGTCTCTTTTGAAGTTTTAATATGCTGTTAAAACAGAATGCAAGCAAAACACAAGGAAAAGAAAACAAACTACAGTATTCAAAATATAGAGAGGCAATACAGAAATACAAAAAAATAACAGCAAACTAACCTTTCCTTCACAGCAAAGTGTAGGCCTATGCAGTAGGAGCTCAAGGAAAGCCAGTGAAAGTAGAGAGAAATGAGATATATGGTCAGATTAACATAAGAGGCGGGCAACTAGAAAGACAGTGGTATTTAACAAGACAACTTAAATGGGTGGGAGGGCGGGAAAAATTCTGCCTGACTCAGAACAGAGAGAGCTGTGGTCTCTTTTGAAGTTTTAATATGCTGTTAAAACAGAATGCAAGCAAAACACAAGGAAAAGAAAACAAACTACAGTATTCAAAATATAGAAAGGCAATACAGAAATACAAAAAAATAACAGCAAACTAACCTTTCCTTCACAGCAAAGTGTAGCATAGTCTGGATGAGCCTTTCTGGTAAAGCTCTGAAATGTTTTAGTTTACTCCTTAAATAGAGATTTTAGTTCCTAGCTCCACCCCCTCTGTTAACAAGTGATTAACCTTAAGTGACCTCTTCTGTCTTATGAATGAGTCCTTAATTAATCAGTTCTTATTTCTGCCTGACTCAGAACAGAGTGAGCTGCGGTCTCTTTTGAAGTTTTAATATGCTGTTAAAACAGAATGCAAGCAAAACACAAGGAAAAGAAAACAAACTACAGTATTCAAAATATAGAAAGGCAATACAGAAATACAAAAAAATAACAGCAAACTAACCTTTCCTTCACAGCAAAGTGTAGGCCTATGCAGTAGGAGCTCAAGGAAAGCCAATTTCCAAACAGACAATCTCAAAATGGATAGCCCACTGCATACGCTTTTGCTATTCCTTTCATGGCAAAACTGTACCTACAGGCATTAGAACTCATTCCACCAGGGCCACAGCCACCTCTGCAGCCTTCCTCAGAGGAGTTCCTACCAAGGATATTTTGGAAGCAGCCACTTGGAGTTCTGTGCATACCTTCTCCAAGCACTACAACCTACCATTATACTCCAAATCTAGAGCAGGCTTTGCCACTGCAGTCTTGCAGGGCATTTTTGGCTCCTCCTAGTTCCACCTAGTGCCTACCACCCCTTTCTTAGCTTTGGGTATTCTACCCATCTGTTATGACTGCAGCTGTATGCACGATGAACATAGTACAGTTTTGTACCTACCATAAATGTAGATGTTCGAGTGCTAATACAGCTGCAGTCCAGGTTTCCCTCCCTCCTTCCCCTCTTGGGACAGGCCTATAGGCTAGCACATCCTCATACAACCTGATTGGGGTATTCATTTATGATGTATTTGCTTGCAACTACTGTATTTTGATTATATTGCACTGCATTATTACACAAATTTATGTATTGCCTTCCTTCTGGGGGCACCTGACATCTGGGGCAAGAAAAACTGAAGAAAATGGCATCGGCTGGTTCCTTTATACCCCTGTCGCACTGACGTCAGGGAAGAAGCGACAACAACCGATGCCAGACCTAGACTTTGGAATTCGGCCGACCGAGGACCCGCCTGACAGCAGGAGAACCCATCTGTTATGACTGCCTGTCTTCAGGCCTTCCTCCTTCTCTATTAAGGCTTTTACAAACTCTAAAGCAGCCATGAAAACTAAAAAACAAGGACCACAGACCCCCTCTCAAGGCCCATGCCTAAAAAGCAGATGCTCAAAATGGCTGAGGATTTGATTACTCTTATCAGGGGGTTCTCAACCCCCCTCGAACAAAAGGCCCAGATTAGAGAAAGACTACCCTTCCTCAGATCAAGCCTCTATTACCTCTGAACATTCTGAGGACCAGGAATATACATATTCTCCTTTTGAAGACTCTGATGCAGAGGAGTCTATTCCCTCAGTCTCCCCCCCCCTGAGGACTACTCTTTTGGGGAAACCCTACATACTTTGAGGGAACACTTTCACTGGGAAGGCCAAGATTACTCAGATTCCAAGAAAAGGCTCAGGGATTTTCTCTTGCTCCCCCAGCATAGGCCTCTGGCTATCCCTCCTGTCTTAGATATATTAGATGATGTGTACACAGAAGCCAGCCTCAACCCAGATTCTTTACCTCCAGCTCCTGTTAAACCAGACAGGTATTACCGGGTTCCTGATTCACACCAGTTCCTATACAAAAGCCATACCGCTGACCCAGAAACTATTTCACAGGGTCCCGAGGGAATTAAGGCCTCTACTGCTAAAAACCCTTTACCTTCAGAGAGAGATTCCAGAGCTTTAGAAAGGTGGGGGAAAAAGGTGTATACCTCTGCCACTTTAACCATGAGGGCATTAAACTGTCAGTTCCATATGTTAAAGTATCAACAGTTTTTGTTATCTCAGTTGAAAAGCAAAATGACACAACCAGAACAACCAGATTTAAGAGTTGCAGGATTTGTTGCATAGTGCAGAGCAAGTGGGTAAACATACCTTGCAGTGTGGTTTTGATGCTTTAGAGGCCTCATGTAGAGCTGCTGTTACAGGGTCTGTCATACGCAGACATGCTTGGCTCAAAGAGCAAGCCTTACCAGATCATGTCAAAGCTAAATTACTAGATGCACCTCTTCAAAAAGATGTATTGTTTGGTGTTAAAGCTGAGGAGGTACTAAAGAAAATGGAGGAAAAGGCGAGATCAATGCAAACAGTGAAAGATTTCCTGCAGGTACAACCTCCACGTTTCAGCAGAAACTGGCCTTCAAAAAATTGGTCCTTTCCAGCCACGGACAGACCTCAAAGAGGCAGATACAGGCGCCCGAGGGGGTAGAGGGCAATCTCAAGGATCATTCAGAGCCAGACAATGGCAAGCACCAACCCCAAGAGGTGGAGAAGATGGATCACAGCCATTCAGAAAGCAGACACAATGACTTTCCCCTTTACCTGCCAAGCAAAGCTTTAATGGCAGCACCTTTAGGTGGAAAACTGGCATTATTCTCAAAAAAATTGGCATATTGTCACAAAAGACAAATGGATTCTGGACATTATAGACAGAGGCTACAGATTCCACTTTCACACCCTTCCAAAAATGAGAGGCATGCCAAACCTGCCACAAAATCAAAGGGCAGAAGCACAAAAACAAATTTCAGCTCTCATGGACATGAAAGCTATTGAAGAGGTACCTGCAAAAGAACAAGGTCAAGGGTTTTATTCCAGACTATTCCTGGTACCAAGGAAAGACAAAGATTGGAGACCTATTTTAGACCTATCCACCCTAAACACATATTTACAGGTACCAAAATTCAAGATGCTCACATTACAGCAGCTTCTTCCCATGCTGGGCAAGGAGTCTTGGCTGGTAACATTGGACCTCAAGGAGGCATACCTGCATGTCCCTATCAGACAAGATTGCAGAAGATACCTCAGATTTCTTGCAGGTTCAACCCATTATCAATTCTCTGCATTGCCCTTTGGCTTATCTACTGCGCCCAGTGTGTTTACGAAATGCCTGGCATCAGTAATTGCCTTCTGCAGACTTCAAGGAATACAAATATACCCATATCTGGACAACTGCCTGATCCAAGCGGACAGCAAGGACATACTTCTGAAACACCTGGCATTTGTAATAAAACTTTTGAACTTTCTAGGATACACAGTCAACAAAAAGAAATCAAAACTAATACCCTCTCAAACAATAATTTTCCTGGGTGCCAGCTTGAATACAAACACCCAGATGGCCTACCTCACACCAGACAAACAAGGGCAACTATCTCAATACTTCAGCAAAATGACAACCTTCACCAGGCTGACTGCAAGGAAAGTCCTGCAGGCTCTGGGATTCATGGCATCTGGCATCCTGCTGATCCCATGTGCAAAGCTGCATATGAGGAAACCTCAATGGTACCTAAAAAACTTATGGTCTCAACACAGCCACAGTTTGGAAACAATTATACCACTCATTCCATGTCTTCAAAAGGAATTTCTGTGGTGGGCTCAAGCATGCCAAAGAAACATAGGTCTTCCTTTCTGCATACCTCAAGCAACTCAAATCATCACAACAGATGCCTCGGACTACGCCTGGGGGGCGCACATGACAGATCAGTGCATTCAGGGAAAATGGTCCCAAAAAGAGAAGCACCTACACATCAACCAAAAGGAAATGCTAGCAGTGCAAAATGCTATTATGGCCTTCAAAGACCTACTGCATCCAGGCCAGCTATTGATAAGTCATTGTTCTGAAGAAGTTTAAGTGTTTTAGATGAAAGCGCTTAACAATCGTGTTTTAATAAAGGAGAGTGATTTTATTCTAACTCTTTGAGTGCTAGTGCTTCGGGTCTGTGCTTGTGGAAACAGACTGTGTGTTTGGTTACAGCTATTGATAAGGACAGACAACACCACAGTGATGTGGTACATAAACAAACAGGGGGGAACTCATTCATACCCCCTGTGCAGATTAGCCATGACCCTTTGGAACACAGCTCTGGAATTGCAAATCCAACTTCAGGCACAATTCCTGCCAGGGAGGGAAAACACACTGGCAGACAGCCTAAGCAGAAATATGAAAGATCCACACGAATGGAAGTTGCATCCTCAAGTTTTCGCAAAGATAACTTGGGCATGGGGACAGCCAGACATAGATCTCTTTGCTACCCACAGAAATTACCAATTGAAAAAATTTTGCTCAAGGACCTATCATCCACAGGCCTGGAAAGTGGACGCACTTTCTTTCAATTGGACAACATTGACAGTCTATGCCTTTCCGCCTCTCCCTCTGCTGCCCAAAGTTCTACTAAAAGCCATAGCAGAGAGGCCAAAAATGATTCTCATTGCTCCAGACTGGCCAAGACAACACTGGTATCCACTCCTGAAGAGCCTGATGCATTCCCCACCATGGATCCTACCTCTAGTGCCTCTTCTGTTGTCCCAGCACAACTTGAAAACTCTTCACAGCCAGCTCAAAACCTTAAATCTAGCTGCATGGAGAATCCCTTGATTTCCCAACAGACCCTCCTCTCCAAGGAGGTGCAGGATGTCATCTTGGAGGCCAGAAGACCTTCTACTAGAAAAGCCTACTCCGCCAAATGGAAATGGTTTTGTGCCTGGAATCAGAAAAAGGGCCAGAATCCTTGTACCTAGCTGAGATGTTAAACAGTGGACTTTCCTTCTCCTCCATCAAAATTCATGCTTCAGCCATCTCTGCACAGTACAACACAGATCCTCCTTTATTCTCTCATCCTCTCTTAAGACAGTTCCTTAGAGGGGCTAAGAATATAAAACCCCAGAGGAAACCACCAGTCCTTGCTTGGGACCTCAACTTCATATTGGAAAAGCTGACCCTTCCTCCATTTGAGCCAGCTGCTTCAACAGAACTACAATACTTGTCATGGAAAACAGCCTTCCTTATGGCTATCACCTCAGCACACAGGGTTTTGGAACTACAGGCCCCTCATGGCTGTGCAACCTTTCATCATTTTCCATCAGGACAGAGTTTCCTTATGAACCAACCCTACCTTCATGCCAAAGGTAGTATCCAGTGTAGCCTTGAATCAGGCTATCCACTTACCTACCTTTTACCCTAACCCACAAAACAAAGGGGAAAGACTACTGCATTCCTTGGACATTCACAGACAACTTTTTTATTATTTGGACAGGACAAAGCCATTCAGGAAATCTGAGCAACTCTTTGTGTCCTATGCTACAGGTGCTCAAGGAAAGGCTATCTCCAGACAATCTCAAAATGGATAGCCCACTGCATACGCTTTTGTTACTCATTTCATGGAAAAGCTGTGCCTTCAAGCATCAGATCCCACTCCACAAGGGCAACCGCTACCTCTGCAGCTTTCCTCAGGGGGGTTCCACCCAAGGACATTTTGGAAGCAGCCACTTGGAGTTCAGTGCACACTTTCTCCAAACACTATCACCTTCCACTTTACTCTAAATCTAGAGCGGGATTTGCCACAGCTGTCTTGCAGGGCATCCTTGCTCCTCCTAGTTCCACTTAGTGCCTGCCACCCCTACTTAGCTTTGGGATTCTACCCATCTGTTATGACTGCAGCTGTATGCACGATGAACATAGTACAGTTTTGTACCTACCATAAATGTAGATGTTCAAGTGCTCATACAGCTGCAGTCCAGGTTTCCCTCCCTCCATCCCCTCTTAGGACATGCCTTATGACAAACACCTTCTCATACAACCTATTTGGGGTATTCTTTTATGGTGTATTTGCTTGCAAACTACTGTTTTTTGATTATTCTATATTGCATGATTACATAAGTTTATGTTTTGCCTTCCTTCTGGGGGCACCTGACATCTGGGGCAAGAAAAACTGGAGAAGATGGCGTCAGCTGGCTCTTTTATACCCCTGCTGCACTGACGTCAGGGAAGAAGCGATGACAACCAACGCCGGACCTAGACTTTGGAATTCGGCCGACCGAGGACCCGCCTGATGGCAGGATAACCCATCTGTTATGACTGCAGCTGTATGAGCACTCAAACATCTACATTTATGGTAGGTACAAAAGTGTACTTTCCCGATGTTCAGAAATCAACAGTGGCTGAAGTAAGAAACAGACCATATAAAGGAAGTGAGGAGGAGAATAAAGCATGAGCTATGAAATCTGGACTGATTAAGCTTTTTGTTTTATTTGCACAAACGGATAAATACAAGAAGGTATCTTCATAGCAGACAACGAGAGAGACTATTTGTAATATCCAAGGTAGACTATGACTTGTGTTTTCTTACTAGACTATTGGAAGATTCCATATTTCTTTTTTCCTCTCAGGAGGTTTGTGAGTTTGGACTATGTTAGCCTAATGGATTGAACAAAACCAAACAGCACTCCAAAGGATAAATGCCTCACTGAATGAAAAGAAGCTTAAATAAAATAATCCAACAGTGTATACAACGAAGCAAACACGTAGAAGGACCATGAAAGTAAACTTCAAGCGCATTTATTAAAAAGAACCCAGTGCACAAGAACAGGTAAGCGCTTTCACAGTTAGCTTCATCAGACCAAAATATTGCACACCCCATAACCAAGTTTAAATAGAGCAACCTGGCCACTCAAACTGCATGATGAAAGTCACATGATAAAAAAATCCTGATTAAGAGAAAAATCACATGATAAAAAGCATTTGAATTTACATTAAACACAAGAGTACAATATAAAACATTAGTTTATGACAACTTTCACCGTGAAAACAAAAAACAACATTCTATGACAAAAGATTAAAAGAAAAAAAAAAAAATAAATATATATATATATATATATATATATATATATATATATATATATATATATATATATATATATATATATATGATCATAAAACCATCAATTAAAAAGTCATTGCACTTTTAAATGCTTAGATTTCTATACAGGTTTAAGGGAGGCTTTTTCATAGGTTCATAGGTTGATAATAGGCTATCTGCCCTAGGGCATTTATAAGCCTAGCCAGAGTGTGTTTGGCTTTTGCCACCCTTTTAGATTAGTTGACTGTGCCTCTGTATAGTAGGTCACAGAAGATAGCCTTTTTGAGGTTAGTTTACTGTGCCTCTGTCTAGTAGGGGCACAGAAGAGATCCCAGGGGTAAACCTACGATCTCCCATCCACTCGTCAAGATTTCTCTTGAAGAGGGTCATTGAGGGACTCTGCCTAACATGGATTGGGATTTTGTTCCAGAGTGAGGGGAGCCTCTGGGATATGAATCTGTCCTTCCAGCATGTCCTATTTATTTCTGTGCTGAGGTTTAAGTCTCTGGAGCATGTAGCTCTAAGGGATTTGGATTTCCTGAGGTGGAGCATGTCCATTAATTCTGGGTTGGACATGGCTTTGTACGTCAGGCACAGATCGCCTCTGAGTAGGCGGTAAGCAACTGAGTAGAGCTGGAGTTTCTTTAGCCTAACTGCATAGGGCATCTGTTTGAGTCCCTTGATCCTCTTGGTGAGGTACTTTTGGGGTCTTTCCAGTTGCTGCAGGTGTCTCGTAAGGTACATCCCAAATGGGGCATTGTATTCAGTTATGGGCCTGATGAGTAGAGGGGCACAATGACCTCTCTTGATCTAGATGTGAACCCTTTTGTGATAAGGTGGGCTGTATAGAAGGTCTTTCTAACCACTTTGGCAACGTGATTGTCAAAGGAGAGATTGCTATCTACTTGGGTCCCCAAATCCCTAATTACTTCTTCTGTACTTAATGGATTACCACCTATGTGGTTATTTGTGGGCACTTTGTTTTTCCCAAAGGGGACAACTATGCACTTTTTGGCATTTAGCTTTAGGCCAAGGCTCTGGCACCAGTTATCCGTCTCTGTGAGACCCTTTTGGAGGATGCTTGTGTCAGTCGGCGAGTCGATTATGGCACCCAGTTTGCAGTCATCTGCGAACTTGGCCAGCCATAGTCCTCCCATGTTAGCCTGTACCTCAGAGAAATATATACCAAACAGGAGAGATCCCAGGACTGAGCCTTGTGGGACGCCACTTGTAACTGGTTTAGAGTCTGACATGGCACCTGCAATTCTGACCATGTGGGTTCTATCCCTGAGCCAGTTTGCAACCCATCTTGTGACATAGGGGTTGATATTTAAGCTGGTGAGCTTATTTATGATGCCCGAGTGGGGTATTGTGTCAAAGGCTTTTGCGAGGTCCAGGTAGGCTGTGTGGACTACCTTCCCTTCATCTATGGCCTTGATGACTGTTTCAAAGAAGTCAACCAGGTTCAAGAGGCAAGATCTGCCCTTAACAAAGCCGAATTGGGTAGGATCCAGTGTTTGGAGGTTCCCAATGTCTTTGTTTATGGGTTTCATGATGATACGCTCCATAGATTTGCAGACCAGGTTAGTCAGGCTTATAGGGCGATAGTTTCCGGGGTCCGTTGTGGCACCACCTTTGTGGAGTGGGACCACTGTTGCTGTATGCCATTCCTTGGGTACTTATCCTGTAGTGGGACTGGGAGGTGTCCCGGGCTGCGTCTTACACGAACTCCAAGAAGAACTGAACCCTCACATAAAGTCACTGTTCAATCTCAGCCTTACTGCTGTGTTTTTTGCTTTGGAGATGGCAGCTCTCACCTGTGCATCTGTGATGTCAGGGAGGCTACACTCTGTTGGGATAGACATTTGCTCTTTTGGGGGGGAAGGGGGGAGAAGTTTGCACTGAACCTGTCTGCCAGGATGTTGGCAATGTCTGTGGGTTCAATGTATTTTTTTGTCATTTTGAACTAACTCAGAGCATATCTGGGGGTTGCCACCCAGGTTCCTGACATAACTAAAGAAGGCCTTGTGATTATCTTTAGCATCTTGTGCAATTTTTCTTTCGAAGCTGGCCTTAGATGATTTTATGAGGGATTGTAGTTTCTTGCTAGTACTGATCAGAGATGCCTTCCCTTTTTTGGGATTTTGCTCTATCATGTAGTAGCTTCCTCCTTCTGTTGTATAGCTTATTTATGGCTGGGGTCCACCAGACAGGTCTCCTGCCTTTGGAGGAATGGGTCTTGGTTTTATTTGGGATAGCACGATCCATGCATTCCTGTAGGTGTCCATAGAAAGCGTTTGTAAAGGATTCTGCGGTTTGGGCCAAATTTCCACTGGCCCGGGGGCTTTGAAGGATTCCACCTCGGTTTTGAGAAGTGTGAAGTTTGCTTTTGAGAAGTTCTTCACCGTGGTTTCCTTGGCTGGGGGTGGGGACGGGATATGGATGTCCAGTGAGATTAATTTATGGTCAGATCTTACCAATGAGGGGGGGTATACCTCTGGTATGGAACATAGAGTCCCCATGTTGGTGATGATCAGGTCCAATATGTTTTCCCCTCTTGTGGGAGTGGTGACCAGTTGTTCCATAGCATTTGAGTTTATAAATTGTATAACCGTTGGGCGAGGGTGTTGGGGCTTGAGTAGTACTCCCAGTCTATGTTTGGGTAGTCGAAGTCACCCAATATAATGGTGTTTGGAGAGACCTTCATATTCTTCAGTGTTCTCAGGAAAACAGAGTGGGGTTCCTGAGTTTGGGAGGGTGGTCTGTAGCAGGCTACAAACTGAAAGGCAGTTTTGCCCACTGTTAGTTGCACATGGATGGTCTCCGATGCTTCATGCAGTGCCACTAACCTGGAGGTATGGGTATCTTTGATGAATATGGATACTCCCCCTCCTTTTGTGGTTCGGTCCGAGTTTTGGGGCCGAAAAGCATGGTATGAGTTATAACCTGGTAGTGTTGGGGTGCTCTCGGGAGCCTTGAACCAGGTTTCTGTTACTGCACAGATATCTGTATTCTCCATACTGAGGAGAGCCTCGAGTGCATGCATCTTGAGGTTTAGACTTCTGGCATTGAGCAGCATTACCCTTAGTTTCTTTTTCTTTGTGTTGTCTATGGAGGTGGGTTTGTCTTTTGAGCCTTGCCTAAAAAAGGCACTATGGGGGTGGCAAGAGCCTTAGCCAGTATTCAAAAGCCCAGGGGTGACAGGTGCAAGCCGTCCCTAGCGAAGCAATGTGGCTTGTCGAGCATGTCGTCCCAGGCTGACGGAGACTGGATCCCCATTGAATGACACCAATACTTTAGCCAATTGTTAAAATTGATAATTTTGTCTTTATACTGTGGCATCATTCTTGGTGAGGGTAAGATGCTACTCAAGGTCAGGGTCATACCGGCCTGGGCTACATGATCAGAGAGCTCCTCTGTCTCTTTTCATGTAGTCCAGGGAGGTACGTCTCTGGTCATTCACACCAGCATGGACAATGATGGAGTCATATTTGTACTTGCTTTGGAGTGACCTGAGTGTTTGTGTTATGTGGCGGATCCTGGCACCTGACAGGCAGCTTACAGTGACCTTCTTGTTCAGCCTGGTGGGTGGGACGTCAGTGTGTCTGACAATAGAGTCACCTATTACAAGTGTATTAGGTGTGTTGTTTAGCCTTAAGGGCTGTGACCGTGTGGCACACACTGACTTTGTGAACTGTGTGATACGTTGGTATTGTTGTGGGGTAACCTTTCCCCCTATCTGCCCCAAGTCAAATAATCCATCTCCCTTCTTTACTCTCAGTGCCGTTCCTGATATCACCTTCTCTTATACTAAGAAAGGTACGGTCAATGACCAAAAATGAAAGGTATGTCTAACTCATTCTTGCATAACATGCTTAGATAGGGCATTGTTGCTAGAACCTATCCTTACGTTATATAGATGTTCCCTAATTCTGTCTTTGAACATGCTATCAGTTTTACCCACATAACAAGAGCCACACAGAACACAATAAGCGAGGTAAACCACATGCTGGGTAAGGCAGTTAGCAGACACCTTAAACACATAATTAGAACCCGTATCCGGGTGAGTAAAGAAACCAGTATTATCAATGTTATTGCAATAATTACACGTACCACATGGCCTAGTGCAAAAATCCTTAACTATTGGCATGAGAGTATCCTTCGGTCTACACAAGATTCTTTTGAAATTAATTTTCTTTTTAAACAAAAATGTAGGCATGTCTCCTATAATCCCTCTAATAACCTGTAGTGAGGATCTTTGTAGCAGATGAGAGAGACTGTAATAACCAAGGTAGACTATGACTTATGTGTTTTCTTACTAGACTATTGGAAGATTCCATATTTATTTTTTCCTCTCAGGAAGTTTGAGAGTTTGGACTATGTTAGCCTAATGTTTTAAAAGACTGTGTGTGTGTTTTAATTAAATGAGTTTTTGCATTTCAAGTAAATGTACAGGAGATAAGTTGCAGTTGTAAAACAAGTTCTCTGGGAACAGAGACGTCTTGGGATATACGGCAAGATATAAGGTGCAAAATAGTACAATCCAAATGACAGTTATTGGGGAACAAGAGAAAGATCTGAAGAGGGTGATGTAATAATATGAATTTTCAAGAGCATGCTGTGAGGAGAGGGTGGGATTACGGGCAGGGAAATTTAATAGACAGTAACAACAACATTTAGAGAGGAAACATGATAGGGTATGAGAAGTACTTGAGATAAAGAACGAGGGTTGCTTAGGCAAGGAGTTGAGATGTACACTAAGGTAGGGAAAAACAGAAACACAAGTTAAAGGAAAGTGATACAAAGACAGAAAAGAAGGTAGGGTAAGGAACATTGAGAGAGCTGAAGGTTTTACAGAGGTGTACTTTGCGTACCTTACAATTGCATCAGGTGCAGGACGGAGGAGTTAGGATAGGGGAATTGCATTTGAAGCATAAAGAGTTGTAGTATAGAAACAAAGGAGAGCGGTCTAAAGGTGTAGGTGGTAAGAAGAAAGCAATGAGCCGCAAAAATTCCTTAGTCTGGCAGTGAAAGAGATGCTATCAGAAATACTTGGTCTAGGGATCTAAAACTCTTGTGCAAAATCATCCAAATGTTTTAGAGGGACAGATGTATCTTGCAGAGGATACTGCTGCTGTGGAACAGACTCCCCAACCACATATAACAAAGTTCATCAGTGTCCATATTCAAGTGCAACTTGGATCTTTGGATGGGAAACCGAATTTACCTCAGGACTCCTCTGTACAACTAATGGACACAGACAGCTCCTATCTTTATATAATCAAATTATCGATGCTGTCATATCAATTGTTTTCATTAGGAGTAATATATAATTATCGACCACGGGGATGGGTAAGGCTATTCTCTAACCAAATGGGATAAGTTAATTCATGCACAAAAGTGGAAATTGGCCAGGCATGAAATGGGCCACAAGGGCAGCTAGCCTAGTACTTCCCTATGGACCTATGAGAAGCACAAAGGTAGCCTGGTTGCCCAATAATGAGGGAAGGAATTTGTAAGGCACACAATAGAATGGTGAAGGGGAACTCACTGGAAAGTGATGGTCTTCCAGTAGAATTCTGGGAATTATGGAAAACTGAGGTGATAGATAAATAGTTTTATTCAGTGTTATAATAAAAGGGTGACAACCCGCTGAAGTCATGGAGAAGAGCTGTCATAGCAGTAATACATAACTAGGGGAAAGTTCAACTGCCTGTGACCTCGTGCAGGCCAATATCAAAATGAAATCACAATTATAAGTACTTTATGTAGAAAAAAAGCAAAAAGAATTGGTAAGATATTCATTCACATAATTCATAGGGGGCCAGACTGGATTTGTGGAAGGATGATAAATTGATTACAACACTATTAATTCTGATGGATGCACAGGAAAAGCACAATGGAGTTCCCTTGTGAATGGCTTGAAGTATTGAAAATGTGATACAAAGGAGCAACAGCGAGAGTAAAATTTAGGACAAGACTGTCGAGAGAGGCAAAAATACAGAACACCCCTGTCTTGTCCCTTGCAGTTTGTCTAGGGCCATTGACACAGGTATTGAAAGAATCTCCAATTAGGGGGTGTCTGTGGCAGGAGAAGATAGTCTCATTGTACAATGTTGATGATATAGTATTAGCATTAACTAGCCCAGAGGAGGATAAAAGACAGGCAGCGAGATGTACACTAAGTCAAGGGAAAGGAAGAACCGAAGCACAAGTCCAAGGAAAGTGATACAAAGACATGAAAGACAGAGGGGAGGAACATTCAGAGAGATGGAGGTTTAACAGAGGTGTACTACTTTGGTTACATTGTCATTGCAATCATATCAAGTGCAGGATGGAGGAGTTAGGATAGGGGAGTTGCAGTATAGAGACAAAAGGTAGAGGTCTAAAGGTGTAGGTGGCAAGAATTAAGTAGAAGAAATGGGAAAGTAATGTGAATCACAAAAATCCTTTATTCTGGCAATAAAAGGGATACAGCAGAAAACAGAGCCTAGTTTACAGGAGGGGGGAATAAATGAGTATGGGTGCAGTTGAGCACATATATGTGAGAGGAAGGTGAGTAGAGAGGGTTATGTGATGATTTGTGCTAGAGGAATGATTAGCAGACACTGAGAGCAGATTACTCAATAAAGGCTGGAACTGTGTTGCCATAAAGATAGCAGAAGGGGGGTGGGAGGCAAGCCATACAAAGCAGAGACATGAAAACTGTGGAGGGAGTAATGTATGTATGTGTGTATAATATTAAAATGGAAAGGAAATCAAGGCCAAAACTGGTGTGCAAAGATAAAGAGATGATTCATTTACAATAAAGCAAGCGGGAAATGAAGACAGCACAGTATAGGTTCATAGGTTGGTACTAGGCTAACAGCCTTAGGGGCCTATACAAGCCCTGCCATAACAATTCCCTGGCTATTTCTTCCCACAATATTTGCTTCCCTGGACCCCTGTCTAGCAGGGCGACTGACATGATCCCTGGGGTGAATTTCCTATCTCCCATCCAATCATCAAGGTCCCTTTTGAAGAGGGCCAAAGAGGTGCTCTACTAGACATGTATGGGTAGTCTATTCCACAGGCTAGGGAGTCTCTGGGTCAGGAACCTATCCCTCCAGCATGTTTTGTTCATTGTGATGACAAGGTTTAGATACCTGGAGCATGTTGCTCTGAGGGATTGGGATTTCTTTAAGTATAGCATGTCCAACAGCTGTGGGTTTGACATGGCCTTGTATGTTAAGCAGAGATTGCCTCTGAGTAGACTATATGTGATAAGAGTATAGCTGGAGGTTTTTTTAGACGGTCAGTATAGGGCATCTGCTTTAGGCCTGTGATTCTTTTAGTGAGGTATTGCTGCAGCCTTTCCAGTTGTTGCAGATGTCTTGAGAGGTACATACCAAGTGGGGCGTTGTATTCTATAATGGGTCTAATGAGGAATGAGTACAGTGGGACAGTGAACCTCCTTTTTTCTGGATGAAAAGCCCTTAGTGATGAGGTGTGCCACATAGAAGGATTTCCTGACTGTTGTGACGATGTGGTTATCTAAAGTGAGACCACTGTCCATCTGTGTCCCTAAGTCTGTTAGCACACTTTCAGTCTTTAGTGTACTGCCATCTATGTGGCAATTCACGGGTACATGATTTTTCCCAAAGGGGATAACTATACATTTCTTGCCATGGCTCTGGTACCAAGCATCTGTTTCTGTAAGGCCCTTTTGTAGAATATCCACATCATTTGGGGATTCAATAATGGCTCCCACTTTGCAGTCATCTGCGAACTTTGTTAGCCAGCATCCCTTAGTGTTGTCCTGCACTTCAGAGAAGTAGATGCCAAACAAGAGTGGTCCCAGGACTGAACCCTGAGGTACTCCACTTGCCACTTGTCTGGAGCTGGATTTGGAGTCTGCTACTTTTACAGTATGGGTTCTGTCAGTAAGCCAGTTGGCAATCCATCAAGTGACGTAGGGATTAATGCCAGTTTAGTAAGTTTATCTATGATTCCAGAGTGGGGGATGGTGTCGAAGGCCTTGGCAAGGTCCAACTAGGCTGTGTGGACCCACCTTACCCTCGTCCACAGCTCTGGAGACTGATTCGAAGAAGTCAGTCAGGTTCAGGAGACAAGATCGGCCCTTCACGAACCCAAACTGAGTGGGGTCCAGTGTTCGAAGGTTGCCAATGTCTTTGTTTATAAGTTCCACGATAATACGTTCCATGGCCTTGCAGATCAGGCTTGTCAGACTAATGGGGCGGTAGTTCCCAGGATCCAAGATGAATCCCCCCCTTGTGGAGTGGGATAACTGTAGCTGTGTGCCACTCAGTGGGCATGAAGCCTGAGGTGAGGCTATGATTAAACATGACACGTAGGTGAGGTGCCAGTTCATTTTGTAGTTCATGTAGTACACAGCCCAGGATGTCATCTGGTCCCATGGATGCTGTATTCTTAGCTTTGGAGAGTGCAGTTTTTACCTGTGTGGCCATTATTACTGGAGTTTGGCAATGTTTCAGTATTGAGATGGGCCCTTTAGGGGGTGTAGTTGGCACTGAATCGATCTGCCAAGATATTGGCAATATCCTTGGGATCAGTATATTTAATGCCATTCTATTGTAGCTCAGAGCAGATCTGACCATTGCCATTTAGATTCCTGACATAGCTATAGAATGCCTTGTGGTTGTCTTTGGAATCTTTGGCAATTTTATTTTTGTAACTAGCTTTGGAGGATTTTATGAGGGATCTCAGCTTCTTACTGAGGCTGATAAGGGAGTTTTTTGCATCCTGGGATTTTCCTCTTTTCTGTAACAGTTTCTTCCTTTTGTTGCAAAGTTTGTTTATGGCAGGGGACCACCAGATTGGCTTCCTTTTTGTGGAGGTTAGCATCTTGGTTCAATTTGGGATGGCATGATTCATGCATGAGTGGATGTGCTCGTACAGGGCCTTAGTGTAGGATTCAGCAGTCGAACTTTCATTTCCCATGCATGGGTGTCATGAAGTTTGTCACTTCTGACTTGAGTAGCATAAAGTTGGCTTTGGAGAAGTTTTTTACGGAAGTTTCCTTACTGGGGGGTGGGGGAGGGATATAGATGTCAAGGGTGATTAGCTTATGGTCTGACCTGACCAATGAGGGGGTGACCATAGGTGTAGAGCATCGATTTCCCATGTTGGTAATGACCAGGTCTTGGGATATTGGAGCCCCTGGTGGGACTATAGATTAGTTGATCCAGAGCATTGGAATTTATGAATTCCAAGAACCGTTGGGCAAAGGTATTGGTACACGAGTAGTTTTCCCAGTTAATGGCAGGGTAGTTGAAATCACCTAGTATTAGGGTGTTTGGCTGTATCTTAATATTTTCCAGTATGTTTAGAAAAGTGTAGTGAGAATCTTGTGAAATGGTGGGAGATCTGTAGCAAGCTATAATTTGGATTGCAGTCTTACCTAGTGTTAGTTGCACCTGGAGAATTTCAGACGCGTTGTGTTGAGCAACTAGCCTGGTGGTGTGAATATCCTTGGTGAATATGGACACTCCTCCACCTTTAGTGTTTTGGTCCTGGTTTGGTGGCCGAAAAGTGTGGTAAGAGTTGTAGCCTGGTATTGCAGGGGTGCTCTCTGGAGCCTTGAACCAGGTCTCAGTTACTGCACAGATATCAATGTTCACCATTTTTAGGAGTTCCTCAAGAGAGTACATTTTGAGGTCTAGACTTCTAGCATTGAGTAGCATTACCTTCAAATTTTGCATGCTTGTACCTGTTGTGGTGGTTTCGTCCTTTGAACTTTGCCTAAAAAAGGCACTATAGAGGTGGCAAGAGCCTTAGCCAGTAACCTGAATCCCAGGGGTGGCAGATGCAGACCATCTCTGGCAAAGCATTGTGGTCTGGCGATCATGTTGTCACAGGCAGACAGCTACTGCATCCCCTTTGAATGACACCAGAAACTTAGCCAATTGTTGAAGTCAATAATTTTGTTCTTATATTGTGGTATCATTCTGGGCAAAGGCAGGATGCTACTCAGGTCATACCTGCCTGGGCCACATGATCTGAGAGCTCTTCCATGTCTCTCTTCATGTAGTCCAGGGAGGTACGTCTCAAGTCATTCACTCCAACATGGACAATGACAGTCATAATTGTACTTGTTTTGGAGTGACGTGAGTGCATGCGTTATGTGGCAGACTATAGAATAAGAGACAGAAGTAAAAGGACAAAAAAACAAGAGAACTAGAAAGATTAGATGACTTGAAAGAAGTGGGAATGCCTATATAAAGTTATGGAATGTAAATCGTACAGAGAGTAAGGTGAAGAGAGAAAGGACGCTTGGTTACTTGAGACAAGGTACAAGTACTGGAACTCCAAGAAAGCCATCTTGTGCAAGGGTAACCCAGAAAGCAATGAGGTGGAGGGTATAGTTTGCTAACAGGTACTTCATGGGGAAAAGATTGGGGGTAGCATTACTGATCAGAAAAATAATACCTCTAGAAGTAGAAGAGAAAACTGAGGATAGAAAAGGCAGGTACTCTAGTGCCAAAGGGATGTGAGGAAAAGAAAAAAAATAATGCTAGTGACAGCATATTTACTGCCACAGATTGTTAAAAAAACTATTAAAAGAGCTTCTACCAGAAGGTGTTAGGTTTCAAGAGGGGGATTTGCATCATAATAGGAGATTGGAACATAATTTCTAGTGAGGATAAGGCAGATAAAGGGACAAGGATTAGGTGACTAATGAAGGAGGGACATTTTCTGAGAATATATGCCATTAATTGGATGGATAGGCATGTGGAAAGAAATGAAGAACTTGGAAAGAGATGGAAGGATACACATTCAGATATGGGACGGTCTAGATGGGTGGAGGTTTTATTACAACAGAATATGGTTACAGGATTCAGTTGGTAGAGGGAGGCCATATGGTCCTTGCTGACCATGCAGTGTTGGGATGTTAAATAAAGGTATACGATGAAAAAGGTCTAGATACATGGGAGGATCCTGACCTATTTGATCAAATAAAGTAGAAACTGGGAGTGGCTGAGTCAAGTAATAAAAAGAGTGATTGAGGGTAAGGAGGAAGCGACAGGGAAGAGTTTAGATGAGAAGAAAGATTGGAGGAAATACAAACATGACTGAATGAAAAATGAAGACTAATCAATTATAATAGAAAAAAAAAGTGAGTGAGCTGCAAAAAGAAAGGTGACGAGTAGGGGAAAGAGAGAGAAATTTTGCATGTAATGCAAGGATGATATAAAGATCAAAGTTAATGGATTTAAAAAAGTGGAAGTTGAGAGGATATACTTTAGAGAAAATACAGAGGTGACTAGAGGGTTGGTGGTCAGGCTGCGACAGAAAGCAATGGAAAGAGAAATTTATAGAATTTACCCAAAAGGGGTGAAGAGGTGCGTCAAATGTTAGAAGAGATTTTAAAGAGAGTTTAGTGATTTATTATGAGAAATTGTGCTGAAGAGGGGAGTGATTATAGTTTGGCAGGAAATAGAGAAGGAGTTTGGAAATATCCCAGACATTAAGGGAATGGGTGAGAATGAAATAAACTAGGAATAAACCCCATGTCACCTGCTGGATTGCTAAGTGGCTCACTGATAGGATAAATTAAATTAAAATAGGGAAAGTTACCTCCACAGAGAACAGTCACCAATGGAGCCCCCAGAGTTCTGTGCTGGGACCTCCTGTTTGGTATCTACTTTTCTGAACTAAAAGCCAGTATCACAAGGCTCTGGTGGATTAAATTTGCAGATGGCTGCTAGGAGCAGTCAGTGAATCCACAAATGACTCAGCCATCCTGCAACTGGTGCTGAAATCATGAACTGAAACTAAATGTCAAAAAATGCATTACTATATACTTTGGGAAGCCATCTACCCCACAGAACTACCACATTGACAGTATGCACATGAGAGTTGGCCCAGATGTTCTTCGTGTTTCACTGTTACAGTCATCACACTTGGATTATCTGCCTGCAGGTAGCCCTCAGTTGGCCCGAATACCAGGGACTTAGTATTTCTGCGTCGGTTGCTGTTGCTTCAGGACTGACGTCAGGGTTATAAAAATAGGCAGCCGACGCCATTACATTAGTCTTTCTTGCCGAGGAGCCCGAAGCAGAAGCAGTTCGCATGAGTGCCGGTCAGCTGCTACCTGAGCTTTTGTTTCTGAATTGAATCATCCTGAAGTCTTCTAAAGCTAAGTACCCCATTGGGGATCCTTTTTTCTTGGTCTAACTGATGTCAGAAAAAGTTACAATTGTTTCGCAAATACCACACCGAGATTTCCATTCTCACTGCATCACCTGTTTAGGCTCAGATCACGATGTACCTCACTGTCGGTTTTGTGCTTTGTTCAAAGCCCAAACTATTCGTCGTCGGGCCCTTATTGTTGCTAAATACTTTCTCTTATGATCTCCGTATTCCAAAATGGCTTCGGTAAGCCATCTGATTACTGATCTGAAAAAATGTAAGGATAAAGACAGAGACAGACCGCACAGGTCCAGAACTGCTGACGACGCTTCTGTTAAGCTAGTTGCCAGTTCGCGGATACTCAGTGAGTCGCTTTCGCAGCCCCTGATGCCCACTTTGATTAATTCGCAGGCCGCTACCGAGACCAGTTTGGAATCCGGTATGGCGCAAGACTCTTCATTGACTATGGAACCTGTGGATGTCTCTACCTTGGATGGGTCTGGAGCTGCTGTGCAGGCACCGGCTGCCAGGGAAGTTCTTTGCATTACCGATATTCGACTCAAACCGACTTCTTTCGCATCTTCAGTTCTGTCTAAAGCTACCGAGTTTCTAAGGCCAAGAGTAAGAACTATGCCTAAAAAAATGACAATCCAAATTCAAGCAGCTGCTTCCTTGCCACAATATCAAATGCTTAAAATGGCAGAAGACCTGATTATGCTGATTAGGGGAAGCCAGCCTTCCCCTGCTAAAAGAAAAAGAGACCTGTCCCCAGCAGCTTTAACAGACCAAGAGTCCAACAACTCTGAGGTTTCTGAACGTGAAGACATCCCTTTATCTGCTTATGAGGATTCAGATACAGAGGACTCCATTCCCCTCTGCTTCCCCTTCAGAGGATTTTTCTTTTGGGGAAACCCTACATACTTTGGGACCATTTCTACTGGAAATTCCAGGATTATCCTCAGTCCAAAAAGAGACTCAGAGAATTTTTAGATTTGCCACAACATAGACCTTTAACTATCCCTCCTGTTGTGGATGATGTCTTTATGGAATCCAGTCTAACTCCTGATACCTTACCCCCTGCTCCAAGGAAACCAGACAGGTACTACAGAGTCCCTGACTCACAAATTTCTTTTCAAAAATCCTACTGCTGACCCAGAGGTCATTTCCTAGGGGCCTAAAGGTATAAAAGCCAACTACAGCTTAAGAATCCCACCCCTTTGGACAGGGATTCCTGAGCTTTAGACAGATGGGGTAAAAAAGTATACACCTCTGCAACTCCCACCATTAGGGCATTGAATTGTCAGTTTCACATGCTGAAGTACCAGCAACATATTGTGGAACTTATTAAGCAGAAATGATCTACCTTTACATACTGTGCAGAAAATACAGAATTACAGGAGCTTATGCATTCTGCAAGCCAAGTCAGCAGGCATACCTTGTAATGTGGCTTTGATGCCCTAGAAGCCTCTTGCAGGGCAGCAGTCACTGGTTATGTACTGAGAAGGCATGCTTGGCTTAAGGAGCAGACTTTGCCAGACCATGTCGAATCAAAATTACTAGACGCTCCTTTCAACAAGGACAGTCTGTCTGGCACCAAAGCAGAAGAGGTTCTAAAAAAGATGGAAGAAAAAGCTAAGTCTATGCAGACAGTCAAAGATTTTTTGCAAGTGCAGCCTCCAAGATTCAGTAGGCATTGCCCCTCAAAACATTGGTCCTTTCCAGCCCCCTCAAAGTCATCTTAAACTAGACTCTGGGCAAACAGACCCCCCCAGATTACAGTCTCAGGGTATACAGAGATCTAAGCAATGGATTACATCCTCTTCTAAAACAGGGAGTGCTAAGCCACCTCCTTAAGGAAAGAATTCACAATGACTTCTCAACTCAACTCCTCACCTCACCTCTGCCCAATTGCTTGTGCCCCTAGGATGAAAACTTGCCCATCATGCAAAAAATTGGACCTCCATCACTAAAGACCGATGGGTCCGCAACATTGTATCCCAGAGGTACACATTTTGCTTCCAGTCACTGCCAACCCCAAAAGGGTTCCCAGACCGTCCTCTAAACCAGTGGACAGTTACAAAACCAAGTTCAATCCCTGCTTTCCATAAGGGCAATTCAACCTGTTCCTGCAGAACAGATAGGTCAAGGGTTTTATTCCAGACTTTTTCTGGTGCTCAGAAAAGAGGGCACTTGGTGCCCAATCCTGGATCTTCCCATTCTAAACACCTTCCTGGTGGTACCAAAATTCAGAATGCTCACCCTTCAGCAGCTTCTTCCTATGCTGTCCAAAGATGCCTGGTTAGTCACCCTAGACCTAAAAGAAGCCTATCTGCGCATCCCTATCAGGGACTCATGCAGGAAATACCTACTTTTTAGGGCAGGATCTATGCATTATTAGTTCTCTGCACTTCACTTTGGCTTATCCACTGCTCCCAGAGTCTTTACAAAATGCCTGGTTCCAGACATTGCCTATTGCAGACAGAGAGATTCAAATTTACCCTTACTTGGACGATTGTCTGATTCAGGCAGACAGTCAGGAAAATCTGTTGCAGCACCTGACATTTGTAAAGAACCTTCTAACCTCCCTGGGGTACACTATCAACAAAAAGAAATCAAAACTAGTCCCCAGTCAAAAGATTGTATTCCTGGGAGCAAGATTGGACACAGCATCCCAGATGGCATTTCTTACTCCAGAAAAACAAGCCTATCTAACAGGCTACTTCTCTCAAATGGCCACCAGACCCCAGCTATCCGCAAAGAAAATCCTGCAGGCCCTAGGGTTCATGGGCCTCTTGCATTCTACTAATTCCATATGCCAGACTTCATATGAGGAAACTTCAATGGTACTTAAAAAGTCTTTGGTGCCAACATTCTCAGGACATGGAAACCGTCATACCTTGTCTAAGGACAGAGTTTCTTTGGTGGGCAGCAGCATGCAACCACAACAAGGGACTTTCCTTTACTCAGCCCCACACCATCCAGACCCTAGCCACAGATGCATCAGACTATGCCTGGGGGGCACATCTGGACAACAAGTGCATTTACGACCACTGGAGCCCAAGACAAATTCATCTGCACATCAACCAAAAAAAGATGCTAGCTGTTCAACACGCTCTGACAGCTTTCAGATCCCTACTCTCACCAGGACCCCGGCTAATAAAAACAGACAACACCACAGTTATGTGATGCATCAACAAGCAGGGGGGAACCTACTCTGCAGGCTAGCCATGGCCCTGTGGAACACAGCCTTGGACATGCATATTCATCTGCAAGCTCAATTCCTGCCAGGTAAACAAAACTCTCTGGCAGACGACCTAAGCAGAAATCTCTTAGACCCACATGAGTTAGACCCCAGCACTTTCAGCCTTCTATCCCAGAAATGGGGGATTCCGGAGGTGGACCTTTTTGCCTTCCCCTGCAATCACCAGCTCAGCAAATTCTGCACCAGGACACCACACAGCAGGGACTGGAAAGTGGATGCCCTATCCTTCCAGTGGGTAAACCTCTCAATCTATGCATTTCCCCCTATGCCTCTTACAAGAATATTACTCAAGATAAGACAGAGCAGACCAAGGGCAATCCTGATTGCCCCAGACTGGCCATGCCAGCACTGGTACCCACTAATGCACAGCCTGTCACCTGTGCCCCCCTGGCACTTACCACAGATCCCATCCCTCCTCACTCAGCAGGTGGAACAGCTCTTGCATCCGCAACTGCAAACCCTGAATCTTGCAGCTTGGCTTATTCCTTGAATTCTCCCCCAGTGACCTGCCTAAGCAAGCAGGTGCTGGACATCATTCTTGAAGCCAGAAGGAAATCATATGCTGATAAGTGGAAAAGGCATTGTTCCTGGATTCAGTCTAAAGGAGAGGACACAACACTGCCCTCCTTACCTCTAATCGTGGATTACCTAGCAGATCTACTCCACAGAGGCCTATCCTTCTCTTCCATTAAGACCCATACCTCTGCCATCTTGGCTGATTACAACACTGAGGCACCTCTCTTCTCCCACCCTCTCATCAAACATCTCCTCAGAGGGGCAAACAAGGCCACCAAGGAGAGCCCCCACCTCTGCTTGGGCCCTTAACTTTGTACTGGAAAAGCTCACACTACCCTGCTTTGAACCTGCAGCATCAGCAGAGTTAAAATTCCTCTCGTGGAAAACAGCCTTGTTTCTGGCCATCACTTCAACTAGAAGAGTGTCTGAGCTACAAGCACTTATGGCTGTGGCTGTGGGACCATTCATTATTTTTCATGCTGACAGGGTCTCCCTCAGGACTAACCCTTCCTTTATGCCTAAAGTGGTGTCCAGTGTGGCACTCAAACAATCTATCCATTTGCCAACCTTCTTCCCTAATCCTCAAAATAAAGGGGAAAGGATCCTGCACTCCTTAGACGTGCACAGACAGCTCAGATTCTACCTTGATAGGACTAAACCCTTCAGGAAATCTGACCAGTTACTAGTCAGTTTTGCACCAGGGACAGAGGGCAAGGCCATTTCAAAACAATTTCCAAATGGATAGCACACTGTATCCATTTCTGCTACAAACACCATGGGAAACCAACCCCGCAGGGGGTCAGAATGCATTCCACGAGGGCAACTTCTACCTCTACAGCATTCCTCAGGGGAGTCCCTACCAAGGACTACTCTGGAAGCTGCTACCTGGAGTTCTGTTGACACCTTCAGTAAGCATTACCACCTGCCTATCTTTTCCAAATCCAGGGCAGGTTTTGCAACAGCAGTCCTGCAGGGCATACTAGCCAGCCCCAACTCTTCTTGCCTGCCTCCACCCTTCCAAAGCTTTGGGAATCAACCCAAGTGTGATAACTGCAACAGTGAAACATGAAGAGCATAGTACAGATGTCCTTCAAGAATGCAACTGCAGTCATAACATGTGGGTTGTCCTGCCTCAGGCAGCCCTCGGTCGGCCGGATTCCAAAGTCTGGGTCCGACGTCGGCTGATGTCGCATTTCTCTCCGACGTCAGAGCGGCTGAACTACATAAGCATCAGCCGACGCCATTTTCTTCAGTCTTTCTTGCCGCGCGGTGCCCGAAGCAGAAGCAGTTCGCAAGTGCCGGTCGGTCAGCTCCTGTATTCTACGATACCGAAGTCATCAAAAAAGCTAAGTACCCCGTTGGGGACCTTTTCTTGCCTCAGCCGATGTCAGAAATTACTGAAAAAGTTAACAATTGTCTTTCTTGTGGTAAACAAATACCTCATAAGGATTTCCACTGTTACTGTCTCCCTTGCCTGGGCCCAGACCATGACGTCTCGGCCTGTGTAGCCTGTGCTCGCTTCAACAAGCGCACTCTCAGGCACCGGGCGGAGTTCGCTGAAGATTTTTTCGGCGATAATTTTGCTTACACCATGCCGTCGGATCTTCCGACAGTGCAAACGCCCAAAAAGCGAAAAGACCGGGACCGACATCCTCGGCCCGCGTCTACCACCGACTCCACGCCAAAGCATAGCGCGAGTGCTCCGGTTCCCTCTGAGACGGTCTCCCCACCGCTCCGAACCAAAGACACCGCATTACCGACTACTCCGATTCCAGACATTACTCCGACGCCAGTTATAGATTTTCCTCCGGATACCGAAACCGAGGAAATGCCCGAGACCATTGCTGTAGACAAGGTCACTCCTGCACGTGGAGCTGCCAGGCCCCCTATGGCCATGTTTATTAAGTCCTACACTAGGGCTACGGCAGCCAGCAAAACAAAGCATATTACTTCTAAACCCTTACCTCAGCCGACTCCAGAGACACAAATTATGTCCGTGGCTGCTGATTTGATTTCCATGATTAGAGGTTCACAGGCCCATCCTGAGAGAGGATCCCAGCCTCCTCCTGATAAAAGGCCCCGGGTTGAACCCTCTGACCCTACTCCTTCAGATGAAGACTCTGAGGGCTCTGTCCACTCTGATAGCCAGGAAGAGCTCTTCCAGACCTATGAGGACTCGGATGCAGAAGATTCCATCCCCTCGGCCTCCCCTCCTGAGGATATTTCTTTTGGGGAAGTTCTGCATTCCATGAGGGAACATTTCAAGCGGCAAGGTCAGGAATATTCTGATTCTAGGAAACGCATTAGGGCTTTCCTTAAGAAGCCTCAGCACAGGCCCTTAGCTATTCCTCCTGTACTTGATGTTCTGGATGATTTGTATTCTGACTCTAGTGCTACCCCTGATTCTCTTCCTCCTGCTCCAGCCAAGTCAGACAGGTATTACAGGGTCCCAGAAACTCATTCCCATTTATTCAGGGCCCACACTGCTGATTTGGAAACTATTTCACAGGGGCCTAAAGGAGTTTCAGCCTCCACCTCAAAAAATCCTTTGCCCTCCAACAGGGAAGCTAGGTTATTAGAGAGATGGGGCAAAAAGGTTTACACATCCACTACCTTATCTATGAGAGCTTTAAATTGCCTTTTCTATATGTTACAATATCAGGATTATCTGTTAGAAGATTTACAAAAAACATTAGCCACTCCTGATCCTTTAGACAGGAAGACTTTGCAGGAAGCTGTACATAACACTCAGCAAGTAAGCAATCACTTCCTGCAGTGTGGATATGATGCACTGGAAGCTTCATGTAGGGCAGCTATGACAGGGGCAGTCATTCGTAGACATGCTTGGTTAAAAGATCAACCTCTACCAGATCATGTAAAAGCAAAACTTCTGGATGCACCTTTGGAAAAAAACAAGCTTTTTGGTGCAAATGCTAAGGATGTGTTAAAGACCATCGAAGAAAAAACAAAATGAGTTCAGACTGTGAAAGATTTCCTCCAGGTTCAACCCCCCAGATTCAGTAGGAATTGGCCTTCAAAAAACTGGTCCTTTCCTAATCCAGAAAAGTTTCAAAGGAGTAAGAACAGACGTGGCCGAGGAAGAGGCCAATACAGAGGCCCTTACAGGGGACGACAATGGCAGCCAGGAAACCAAAGAAGTGACGCAGGGGTTTCACCTGCCCCACAACCACAATCTCAATTACTTTCCTCTACTACCGCCTACCAGGGAACAACTAGAAGCTCCCTTGGGTGGGAAATTATCTCTGTTTGCAGAAAACTGGCACAGACTGACAAAGGACAAATGGATTTTGGACATTATAGACCGAGGGTACAGGTTTCATTTTCATACCTTACCAAGAAAACAAGGCATGCCAAACCTGCCACAAAACCAGAGGATATCAAGCAAATCACTCTGCTGACTCGGATGAAAGCAATAGAAAGAGTTCCACAACAAGAACAAGACCAGGGGTTTTACTCAAGACTGTTCCTTGTTCCAAGAAAAGAATCTCAGTGGAGACCAATACTGGACTTGTCCGCATTAAACACCTTTCTCATAGTACCAAAGTTCAAAATGCTGACTCTACAGCAACTCCTTCCCATGCTGGGCAAGGGGTCGTGGCTGATTACTCTGGACCTCAAGGAGGCATACCTGCATGTCCCTATCAGACACAGCTGCAGAAGATACCTCAGATTTCTTGCAGGGCCAGAGCATTATCAATTCTCAGCATTGCCATTTGGCTTATCTACTGCCCAGAGTATTTACAAAATGCCTGGCTTCAGTAATTGCTCATTGCAGGCTCCAGGGTATCCAAATTTATCCACACCTGGACGACTGCCTCATACAAGCGGACGACAAATTGATGTTGACAAAAAACCTGGATTATGTCATACGATTACTTCAAGCTCTGGGATACACAGTCAACTTCCAAAAGTCAAGACTGCAGCTATCCCAGCAAATAATCTTCTTAGGAGCCAAACTAGACACAGCCTCTCAGATGGCTTACCTGACAGAAGACAAGCAAGAGAAGTTAACTCATTACTTCAAAGGTTTAGCAAAACTCACCCAGATGACTGCAAGGAGATTCCTACAGGCCCTGGGTTACATGGCATCCTGCATTCTCCTGGTTCCATTAGCAAGACTACACATGAGAAAGCTTCAATGGTACCTAAAAAGCATTTGGTCTCAACACAGCAACAACTTGGAGACAATCATACCACTCATTCCATGCCTACAAAAGGAATTCCTATGGTGGGCCTCGTGAGCCAGGCAAACACAGGTATGTCATTCAAAACCACAGATAACACAAACCATGACTACGGACGCCTCAGACCTTGGATGGGGGGCGCACATGGAAGGCAGGTGTATACAAGGACAATGGTCTCCAAAGGAAACACATCTGCATATAAACCAAAAGGAAATGCTGGCAGTAATGCATGCCATCGAGGCCTTTCAACACCAACTCCAGCAAGGCCATTTAATGATACGGACAGACAACACCACTGTGATGTGGTACATAAACAAGCAAGGGGGCACCCACTCTTACCCCCTTTGCAGACTGACAATGCAGCTTTGGGAGAAATCACTGAGCCTAAACATCCAGTTACAATCCCAGTTTGTTCCAGGAAAAGACATTGTGTTGGCGGACAGCCTAAGCAGGAATTTCACAGATCCACACGAGTGGAGGTTACATCCGAAGGCCTTCAGACAACTCACTTCAACATGGGGCAAGCCAGAAGTGGACCTATTTGCCTCTCACCTCAACCATCTTCTACCAAAATTCTGCACAAGGACATACCATCCAAAAGCTTGGAAAATAGATGCCCTCTCATTCAACTGGAACTCCCTAGCAATCTATGCATTCCCATCTCTGCCACTGATGACCTCAGTATTACTAAAGATCAAAGCAGAGAAACCCAAGGGAATCATAATAGCTCCGGACTGGCCAAGACAACACTGGTACCCACTACTACGGAGCATATGTCACACCAGGAGGTGGGCCCTTCCCCAGTGGCCTCTACTTTTGACTCAACACAATTTCGAAACACTGCATCCAAATCTTCAGACACTGCAGCTAACAGCCTGGGAGATCCCATAAATAACTTCAGCTTATCTCTCTCCAAGGAAGTTCAGCGGATACTAACAGAGGCTCGAAGACCATCCACCAGAAAGGTTTACTTAGCAAAGTGGAAAAGATTCAGCATTTGGAGTACCAGCAAGGGACATGATGCATCATTGTTGAACATCCCACTCATCTTGGAATATTTGGCAGATATGTTAAAGAACGGCCTCTCATATTCTTCCATAAAGATACATGCATCTGCTATTTCAGCTAGATACAACACTGATCCTCCTGTTTTTTCTCACCCCTTACTAAGGCAATTCCTCAGGGGAATCAAGAACATTAAGCCACCAAGAAAGGCCCAGTGCCAGCCTGGGACCTCAATTTTGTCTTAGAAAAACTGACCCTACCTCCTTTTGAGCCAGCAGCTTCAGTTGACTTGCAATTTCTCTCATGGAAGACAGCTTTCCTGTTGGCAATTACCTCAGCAAGAAGGGTTTCGGAGCTACAGGCCCTAATGGCAATACCACCCTTTATTATTTTTCACAGAGACAGGGTCTCATTAAGGACCAACCCTACTTTTATGCCAAAGGTGGTATCTAGGGTTTCTTTAAATCAAGCCATTCATCTGCCTGCTTTTTTCCCCAATCCTGAGAATAAGGGGGAAAGACTGTTGCATACCTTGGACATTCACAGACAACTTCGATACTACCTGGACAGAACCAAGGCCAGTAGGAAGTCTGAACAACTTTTTGTAGCTTATGCCCCTGCAGTCCAAGGAAAAGCAATTTCAAAACAGACTATTTCTAAATGGATTGGACATTGCATCAGATTCTGTTATTCCTTTCATGGAAAGACTGTTCCAGCCAATGTCAGACCACATTCCACCAGAGCTACAGCCACCTCTACAGCATTCTTAACAGGGGTGCCTACCAAGGACATTCTAGAAGCTGCTATATGGAGCTGCGTGCATACATTCTCCAAACACTACAATCTCCCTCTATACTCCAGATCCAGAGCAGGCTTTGCTTCGGCAGTCCTGCAGGGTTTGATTGCCACACCATCTTTTTTCCTAGAGCATTCCTCCTCCCCCAGCTAAGCTATGGTATTCTACCCACATGTTATGACTGCAGTTGCATTCTTGAAGGACATAGTACAGTTTTGTACCTACCATAAATGTAGATGTCCGATAGACATGCAACTGCAGTCGGATTTTCCCTCCCTCCATACCCCTCTATGCCTAGGGTCCACTCCTATCCCTGTTACTCTTAGCTGGGGATATCTGTTATGTTGTATTTGTTTTATTGCTCATTTATTTGTTTGGAATCCTGTTTTTGTCTTCCAATTTGATTACAGCCTTCCTTGGAGGGCACCTGGCATCTGGGGCAAGAAACACTGAAGAAAATGGCGTCGGCTGATGCTTATGTACTCCAGCCGCTCTGACGTCGGAGAGAAATGCGACATCACCGACGTCGGACCCAGACTTTGGAATCCAGCCGACCGAGGGCTGCCTGAGGCAGGACAACCCACGTTATGACTGCAGTTGCATATCTATCGGACATCTACATTTATGGTAGGTACAAAACTGTACTTTGTGTACACTTACCATAAATGTAGATGTTCGAGTGTATTCACTGTTGCAGTCTTGGTTTCCAACCCTCCAGCCCCCTTGTCTCTCCCTCTCTCCTCTCTATGTCTATTACTCACCACTTACAGGGCTATTGGTATTTACTTTTTACTGGTGGTGTTTTCCCACCATAACTTAGCTCCCTATTTGGGGGATCCTGACATTTGGGGCAAGAAAAACTGATGTAATGATATCGGCTGCCTATTTTTATACCTCTGACTACCTGACGTCAGTCCTGAAGTGACAGCAACCAACGCAAAAATACTAAGTCTCTGGCATTCGGGCTGACTGAGGGCTACCTGCAGGCAGATAACCCACTGCAACAGTGAATACACTCGAACATCTACATTTATGGTAAGTGTACACAACTGTACTTTCTTACTTTTGACCAACATGTATCCATTGTTGTAAGAAAGCTCTTCTGTATTGCACTGCTTATAAACAAAGGGCCTGTGCCTAGATCTAGAGATGTCATTGTCTCCCTTTACTAGGCCCTTATTTGGCCAATCATCGAATATAATTCCCCATTTGGAATGTATCTGTCAAGACAGATGCAACAACTGGAAGGCTCACAGAGATGTCTTACTAAAAGGATACAAGGCCTAAACAGTATGTCCTGCATGGACGAACTCAAAGCCCTGCCACTATATCTGTATCATACAGATTGCTAAGAGGTGACCTGTGTCTGTCATAAAAGACATCCTCTGACCCAATACTGATAGATTTACTGCACATCAGCAAGTCAAATGCCATCAGAAATACTTGGTCTAGGAATCTAAACCACTTCTGCAACATCATGAGAATGGTTTAGAGGGACAGGCATATCTTGCAGAGGATACTGCTGCTCTGGAGCAGACCCCCCATCCACAAAAAACAAAGTTCAGCAGTGTTTATATTCAAGTGCAACTTGGATCTATGGTTAGGAAACATGGCATTTATTTCAGGACTCCCCCTGTACTACTAATGGACATGGGTAGCTCCTTAATTCCTTATCCCATGCATGGATCCCTTCAGATTATCTATGCTATCATCTCAATTGGTTTTATTAGTGGGTCATATATAATTAACAGAATGGGATGGGTAAGGCTATTATCTAACTAAATGGGATAGATTAATTCGTGTACAAAAAGGGAAACTGGCGAGACATGAAGTGGTCCACAAGGGCAGCTAGCCTACTACTTAGCTATGTACCTATGAGAAGGACAAAGATATATCCTGGTTAGCTCAGTAACGAGGGAAGAAATTTGTAAGGCATGCGGATAGAATGGTGAAGGGGAACTCACAGGAAAGTGATGGTCTTCCAGTAGGATTCTGGGAATCATGGAAAGCTGAGGTAATAAATAAATAGTCTTATTCAGTGGGATAATAAAGGGTGACCACCCGCTGAAGTCATGGAGAACAGCTGTCATAGCAGTAATACATAAAAAGGGGAAAGTTCAACTGCCTGTGACCTCCTACAGGCCAGTATCAATAAGAAATCACAATTGTAAGTACTTTATGCAGAACAAAAGCAGAAATAATGGGTAAGATATTCAATCAAATCATTCATAAGGGCCAGACTGGATTTGTGGGAGGGTGATGGCTAATTTGATTACAACACTATTAATTCTGCAGGATGCACAGGAAAAGCACGTGGAGCTTGTAGTTGTCTCTCTGGATGCAGAGAAAGCATTCCGAGATGGGGACAATGGAAAAATGGGGTTCCCTAGCAAATGGCTTGATGTATTGAAATAGTGATACTAAGGAGAAATAGTCTGAGTAAAATTTAGGGTGAGACTGTCAAGAAAGGTACAAATACAGAACAGCCCTGTCTTGTCCCCCTTCTTTGACAATTGCTATTTGCAGTATATTTAGAGCCATTGACACATTGAGAGAGTCTCCAGTTAGGGAGTGTCTCTGGTAGGAGAAGATAATCTCATACTATAATGATGATGGTATACTATTAACTTTAACTAGCCCAGAGGAGGATATGAAAATAATTTGGGAAGTGTTAGCTAGTTTTGGGAGGCAATTTGAAAACAAAGAAAATGCAAGCAATTGCAGTAAGTATGAGACAGGAAAGGAGGAGGAGATTGTGAGCTGGAGTGTGGACACAAGAAATTAACTACTTAGAAGCACTGTGGACGAGTTATTCAGTATAGCCTATAATAAACTATTGGGAAAAGTAAAGCACAGTTACCAAGATGAAAAGCTACAAAGCTAGACCTAGACCAATGAGTACAGGTTTTACAGATGTGGATTTTGCCATAATTTCTATACTCGAGGCAAGTCTTCTGGTAACTTCCCAACATACCTGTCAATTTCCTAGTACAAGAAATCTGGAGAAATTCAAAAATAATGGGGGGACAAAGGCCCAAAGATAGGGACAAATTTTGAATATTGCTCTTATAAACTTGAGAGTTGTTACAATGTCAGGATTTGTGTTAACATGCATTTTCTGAAGGAGATGAAGTCTGATACTCAAATGCCTGTCATTTAATGACTTCAGTCTTCTGTCATTTGCTAGAAAACCGCACATTTTATGAGGAACAGACCATAAATAGTCAAACATCTGGACATTCTGAGAAAGTGTAGACAGTTGAGAGGTATGTGCCCCATTAATAATATTTTAAGGGTTAAACATGTTCATGGACTGTATCTGGGATGGGGGGACCAAGATTTGCCTGTGAAGGGTAGTAAGGATGATGTCTGTAGACGGACTGGGGCTACCAGACATTAAGGAAACATTGCAGCATGCATTATAGCAAGTACTTCAAGATTAGTTGACCTACAATGAAAGAAATTATGTGGGTTAAGGAAAAGTGTAGTGAGAGAAAATCGCGATACATCAGAGACACTGTTGGGAAGCCCTAGTATGGAATTGCAGATAAGATGGGAAAGAGACAAAGTATTTAATTTACCTTAGAGGAGGCAGGGGAAGGAGGTGTGTAGAGAAGGAATTACCCCTATAGGGGGACAAAGTCAGAAAAAGAAGCAATGGACCATGACTTAAAAATGGAGGAAAAATGATGCAAAAGTATGTATTGGCCTCTAATGTTAGTGGTGAACAGAGTAGAATATTAGAGAGAAATAAAGGAAGTGTTGCAGGTGGATGATAATTTAAAGTGGGGATACCAGGGAATAGTGTAGAAATGGAAGGAGATGCAAGGAAAATGGGATGAAAAAAGATGAGCCTAAGGTTGCTATGGCAACAGAAATGAGAGTAAAAGTGAGAAGCATAAAAGGTTTAATAGGCACTGCAAGGTGTGGGATATACAGTAAAAAGATAGAGCAGACAAAAAGTGTAAAGCAGGAAAGGGTGATGCAGGAAGGAATTGCAGAGCAATTGCGATTGATGATAAAATTGCCAATACATGTCTTTAAAGTAAAAAATATAAAATGTTCACTTGAAAATGTCTGCACAGGTATTTGTATATCTCCAGAAAGACTAGCAAGGCTTTGCCAGATTTGGATACCATATGCTGGAGGTGTAAGAAAGATAGGAGAATATGGACACACATTTTAGGCATGTTATGAACTTGCAGTGTATAGGGAACCAATACAACTAGTGGAAATAATATTTGTAGGAGTAGGGGCAGTGATGAATAAGTTGTATACACTAGGGTATAGCTCTATAGGTATGAGGTTATTAGGACTTCTAATGACTGTAGGAATGCAGCAACAATGAAATGGAAGTAGTTAATGCCCTAACAATGTTAGAAATTGAACAAATAATGAAGAAATTGGAGGTAAATGAGAAAGAAAGGAAAGAGATATGTAAAAAAATGTGAAAAGTGGATAATGAACAGAGACTGTGTAAGAAGGGATGCAGGAGAAATTGAGGCAAAGGAGCAAACTTGTCAGGAGAAGTTGCATCATATAAGTGCCTTTAAATCTCTAGACATAGTGTAGAGTAAATGTGGTTCAGATCATTTGAATGAGACGGGAAAGAAAGAAAAATAAAGAAGTCATGATGGGAGTAGTTTGGGAGTTAAAAATGTTAAAGGGGAATTAATACAGGTTAAGGTAATGGTAGCAAATGAGTGGAATTGAAACATACGAGAGAGAAAAGGAGGAGTTAGGAAAAGAAGTGAGGCTGAATGGGGAGGATACCCAGGATAAGTATTATATAATCAAGAAACAGTTTTTCATGGGATTAGACATTAACTTTCTGAATAGGTAATACTGGGGGCCTGATCTAGGAGTATTGTATATGTTAGACATGTATTAACAAGCATGTAGAAGACATAATGAGTGGAGTAGAAGAGGTTTACAGACTCGGGAAGTTTGTTTATGTAAGAAACACAAACAACTGAATTAATTTTCTTTGGATGAGCAAGATGGTGTGGCCCTTAAAGAAAGTGGACAAGTTCTTAAGAATGCAAAGAAATATCCTGATGTTAAATTAAATATAACCAGTTTTATAACTGTTAGAAGCAGAGAGAGTCAAATAAAGGTATTAAATAATTGTAACTCCTGTGTCGGGGCAGAGCCTTATGTAGAGTATCAAGAGGAAAGGAAATAAAAGGAAAAGTATGGTGCATCCACCAGGAGAGTTAAGGAAAAGTATGGTCCATCCACCAGGAGAGTTAAGGAAAAGTATGGTCCATCCACCAGAAGAATTAATGAAAAGTATGGTGCATCCACCAGGAGAGTTCAGGAAAAGTATGGTCCATCCACTAGGAGAGTTAAGGAAAAGCATGGTCCATCCACCAGGAGAGTTAAGGAAAAGTATGGTCCTTCCACCAGGAGTGTTAAAGGAAAGTATGGTCCATCCACCAGAAGAATTAATGAAAAGTATGGTGCATCCACCAGGAGAGCTCAGGAAAAGTATGGTCCATCCACTAGGAGAGTTAAGGAAAAGTATGGTCCATCCACCAGGAGAGTTAAGGAAAAGTATGGTGCATCCACCAGGAGAGTTAAGGAAACGTATGGTCCATCCACCAGAAGAATTAATGAAAACTATGGTGCATCCACCAGGAGAGTTAAGGAAAAGTATGGTCCAGCCACCAGAAGAATTAATGAAAAGTATGGTGCATCCACCAAGAGAGTTCAGGAAAAGTATGGTCCATCCACTAGGAGAGTTAAGGAAAAGTATGGTCCATCCACCAGGAGAGTTAAGGAAAATATGGTGCATCCACCAGAGAGTTAAGGAAAAGTATGGCCCATCCACCAGGAGAGTTAAGGAAAAGTATGGTGCATCCACCAGGAGAGTTAAGGAAAAGTATGGTCCATCCACCAGGAGAGTTAAAGAAAAGTATGGTCCAGCCGCCAGGAGAGTTAAGGAAAAGTATGGTTCGTCCACCAGGAGAGTTAAGGAAAAGTATGGTCTGTCCACCAGGAGAGTTAAAGAAAAATATGGTCCATCCACCAGAAGAATTAATGAAAAGTATGGTGCATCCACCAGGAGAGTTCAGGAAAAGTATGGTGCATCCACCAGGAGAGTTCAGGAAAAGTATGGTCCATCCACCAGGAGAGTTAAAGAAAAGTATGGTCCATCCACCAGAAGAATTAATGAAAAGTATGGTGCATCCACCAGGAGAGTTCAGGAAAAGTATGGTCTATCCACTAGGAGAGTTAAGGAAAAGTATGGTCCATCCACTAGAAGAGTTAAGGAAAAGTATGGTGCATCCACCAGAGAGTTAAGGAAAAGTATGGCCCATCCACCAGGAGAGTTAAGGAAAAGTATGGTGCATCCACTAGGAGAGTTAAGGAGATGTATGGTCCATCCACCAGGAGAGTTAAGGAAAAGTATGGTCCACCCACCAGGAGAGTTAAGGAAAAGTATGGTCCATCCACCAGAAGAATTAAGGAAAAGTATAGGGCATCCACCAGGAGAGTTAAGGAAAAGTATGGTCCATCCACTAGGAGAGTTAAGGAAAAGTATGGTCCATCCACCAGGAGAGTTAAGGAAAACTATGGTGCATCCACCAGAGAGTTAAGGAAAAGTATGGTGCATCCACCAAGGGAGTTCAGGAAAAGTATGGTCCATCCACCAGGAGAGTTAAGGAAAAGTATGGTCCATCCACCAGGAGAGTTAAGGAAAAGTATGGTGCATCCACCAGAGAGTTAAGGAAAAGTATGGTGCATCCACCAGGAGAGTTAAGGAAAAGTATGGTGCATCCACCAGAGAGTTAAGGAAAAGTATGGTGCATCCACCAGGAGAGTTAAGGAAACGTATGGTCCATCCATCAGGAGAGTTCAGGAAAAGTATGGTGCATCCACCAGGAGAGTTAAAGAAAGTTATGTTCCATCCACCAGGAGAGTTAAGGAAAAGTATGGTCCATCCACCAGAGAGTTGAGGAAAAGTATGGTGCATCCACCAGAGAGTTTAGGAAAAGTATGGTGCATCCACCAGGAGAGTTGAGGAAAAGTATGGTGCATCCACCAGGAGAGTTAAGGAAAATTATGGTGCATCCACCAGGAGAGTTAAGGAAAAGTATGGTGCATCCACTAGGAGCGTTAAGGAAAAGTATGGTCCATCCACCAGGAGAGTTAAGGAAAAGTATGGTCCATCCACTAGGAGAGTTGAGGAGAGGTATGGTGCATCCACCAGGAGAGTTAAGGAAAAGTATGGTCCATCTACTAGGAGAGTTAACAAGAGATATGGTGCATCCACCAGGAGAGTTAAGGAAAAGTATGGTGCATCCACCAGGAGAGTTAAGGAAAAGTATGGTCCATCCACCAGAGAGTTAAGTGCACCACACATGAGGGTTGCACTTGCATATAAAATTCTGTTGTATAATAACTTGGTTTTATATATCTATATCTATCAATCTCTATCTCTCTCTCTATATATATGTGTATATATGTATATATATATATATATATATATATAGATATATATATATATAGATATAGATGGAAAGAGTAATCAGAAGAGGTTATAAGCTTCAGTGAAATTCCAAACCATTGCTTGTGTTTTCAAAGACCAAGAACATTTTGTGTGTGCTACTGTTTCAAACTTTCTTCCACTGGTGTGATAAAAAGTGCTTCCATGCCTTTTGGGAAAATGGTTTTATTCAATACTATTTTTTGTCCTCGGAAAAGAAGTGGACTAGAAGCCAATTCTAGACCTCCTCAGTTTCAACACCTTTTTGAGAGTTCCGCATTTCAAAGTCCTAACCCTCTGAACTCTTTAGCATCTTCTGTACCAAAATGCTTTGTTGATTACTCAAGATTTAATTGACACTTGAAAACATTCCTATTTACAAGAGTCAACGAAAAAAATAAGATTCTTTGCCTTGGGCTCTCGCTATCAATTTACTACTTTGCTCTTTGGACTTCCTGCACAGCAGAGAGTATTCATAAAGTGCCTCACTTTGTGAATAGCTTTTTTCAGGCTCCAGGGAATTCACATCTCTCTGTATCTAGGTGAATGGCTGCTTCAAGTTACTTCCATGTAAGCGATACTGAAGACTCTGGGATTTTTCCATGACCCTTCCTCTCTGATCCCTTCATCCATAGTAGTCTTTCTGGGTTGCGTCATAGATATGTACCACTTTGCAGATGGCATTTCTCCCACAAAACAAAAGAGTAGCATACAAATAACATGGTTTTAACCATTCTCATGGTTCCTCATGCCATGCTTCATGTGGGCAAACTTCAAACAATATCACAGGTCAGTCTGGACCCAGCACCTGTATTCTTTCAATCAACGGAATCAGTGTTGTCTGTTTTCATCAGATTCAACATACGGGTTGACCAGATCTGACCTTCGCATCTTATACCAAAGCTTTGGATCCAAGAACTCTGACTCCTTCGCTGCCCACAATTCTCCTCTTCTGCCTGAATTACCTTGGGTCTCATTTGCTACCTGACTAAACCAGACGTGGACTGAGAGCTCCATCATTTTTCATGATAAATGAAAACATTTTCCTTCCTTTTGAGAATTTTGATGCTAATTATTAGCTTAGAGGAGTGTTAGGTTTTTAGTTCAATGTTGTTCAAATATTTTTTTCTGTGTGTTGTTATTAGGATAGTTTAATAAGCTCTAGTTGGTTATTTATGTACATTTTTATTGCTGTTTCTTACTTTAATGTCAGTAAGTTTTAAAAATTGTTCCTCCTTTGGTCATAAAATCCCCCCTCATGACTCGCCCCTGTAGTGTGTCTACTGTTTGGGGCCTTCCCGGTTGCAGGATTTGTGCTGGATTTGGCACCAGTGCCCTTGAGGGGAGAAAGAACTTATTTTAAAAGCCCTTCTTCCCCCCACAGACAGGGTCCAAAAGGTTTTCTGAGCCAAAGGCTCCTCTTCTTCCTCTTCACCTGAGAAAACAAATGAGACAAGGAAAGGGAAAGATTGAAAGGAGAGAGAGAAAAAGGATAGAGACAAAGAAAAAGAAAAGCCTAAACAAAAAAGAGATCTGCAGATCGCTCAGATAAATCTAAGTAAGGGTCTCTTGTCCCCACAGTAATTGTGAGTCTGGCAGGAAACATGGATACCACTGTTCTTGGGATCCAGACTCCCTCATTGAAGACTTCATTAACACCAGGGCCCATCAGTCTCAGGCTTCATTCACCATTCTACAAAAATTGGCTTCAAGGCCTGCTTCGCTAGCCACATCCTCGAAATCTGGTTGATCTAGTAGGAGCTTCACTGAATCGATGTCTACCAAATGATGAGAACGTTTTTGAGGACTCGGATTCATCTGGGAGTTCTCCCGGTTCTGTCCCCAAGGAAAGAACTGGGGTCAGCCCCTTCCACCCCGATTGTTTAGCTTCCTACTCCATATCTATTCTTGGAACTGGTGTATGTCAGATCTAACCTTACCATGGTACCATCTTCAGAGTCAATAGCCCTGGAGACTTTGGCTTTAACATCTTCCTACACCCAGTCAACTCCAATGCACTCAGGTTGAGTAGAATCCCATAGCCAGAGCATCTGTGTTGGAGCTCTGATGGTGGCATCAACCCTGAGGTTTTTGGAGCCATCCCTACTGTTCAGGGCTTCACCATTGGACAGCTCAGTTCTGATGTTTTCCTCAGAGCCTTCCACCCTTGGAATTGAGAGAGCTTCTGATTCTGCTATCCTAGGTGGGTGTTCTTTGGTTCAGTTGGCTGAGTCAGCTTTCAAGGCTGTGGAGCAGACTTTGGCCAGACCAAGATGACTGGTATATGCTCAGAGTTCAGGTCCATCCAGCCTCCCTCTGAAGATGGCTCCTACTTCCTCATATTGTGGTAGACAGGGACAGATGTATCCTTAGGCTTCAAGACTACTCTGCATTTTAGTCCCACACCCAATTCTGAAGTGTCCCCCTCAGGAGTCCTAAGGCACATTCCCCCAGAAGAGGACTTGCAAGAGGAAAGATATTGACTCCTGTCCTATGTCTGTCTGTCACTGAAGACACTGACTTAGGTGAGGGAGATGGTCCTCCAAGGTCATCCTGAAGACATCTCCTTCTGAGACATAGTTGAATTGATGAAATAAAGAGGGGGATGGTCCACTGAAACTCCTGCTGAGTCAATGTTTCTCATAGCCTTTGTGTCCAGCCCTTCAGTGTCCTGGGTGGTCTTGCCTCCTGATGCCTTAGTTGACCTCATTTCTCAGAAAGCAGAAGGAGCATGATATGGTAGAGCCCATGCTGGATAGAATTTTAGTTTCCCCTAAAGAAAGAAAACACTGGGCTAAGTGTCCCACTGTAGATACTATGGTGGTAGCAGCAGCCACTATAAGGAACTATCCAGAGAGATTTCCTCTGTCCATCCCCCTAACAGAGAATCTAGGACAATGGACAGACTGCTGAAATAGACTTATGCTTCAGCCACTTTTTCTATTCATGTGCTGATCTACATGGCTCACCTGGACACATTTACAGTGGGATTTGATTAAAGAACTCTCAAATTCCCTGGTAGATAACTTACCATTAGATATCCAAAAAAACTGTGGATACTCAGTTGTCTATATTACAGTCATTATTGAATATTGCCATGAGGCTGCTATCTACTAAAGCAGATGGGGCAGTCTGAGCTGCCAGTATAGGTATTACTATGCCTGGATGCTGCTGTGCAACTTTGTGGAAAGCTTTAAGAAATCTTTCATAAATGCTCCCTAATGATGGCTCCACTGTATTTGCACCAAAAGTCAGGGATACATTTACCAGGAGATGGTAAGACCTTGTTTGGTGTTGGACTCTGTTTTTCAACTCCTTAGAGATTTGTCTCCAGGAATTAAAGAGGGGGAAGAAAAATATGGTTGAAAAAATTTCAAGGTTTTTCACCAGGACTTTGTTGAGGCTAGGCCTCATAGAGATGTAGGCAATTCTTTGGGCCATTCACTGAAAAACCTTATCACCGTCCATGAACATTTGCTCTACTGCTGCACTCTGGAGGTAGTCAGGGGAACACTTCTCTTTACACCCTTTAGCCTGGCAAAAACTATAGCTTCGATTCTTGGGTGCTAAGGATCATTATGAGAAGTTATACAGTACCCTTTTGGAAACCTCAAAGATGTGACAAAACCAATACTCCATCCAGTCAGTTTTGAATCTGCAGCAACAGAAGCTTCAAGGTTTCTGGACAAAAGACTTATCTAACCTGTCCCCTAAGGCCAACTAGGATCCAGAATCTGTTCAAGGTTCTTTTTAGTACCAAAAAAGACAGGTGACCTAAGATCAGTTTTGGATCTTCGCAATCTGAATTTGTGAAACGGACAAAATTCCGGATGGTCACAATGCAGTCCATTCTACCTCTGCTGAGGAAGGACAATTGGATGTGCTGTATCGATCTCCAGGATGCCTACTATCATATCAAGATCCACTGGCAACCCAAGAGATTCCTCCATTTCCATCTTGGAGCCAATCATTATCAATTCACTCCTCTACACAAAGGTGGCAACTCTGTTGAACCCTCTAACTACAGACCAATCACTATGCTCTCACCGCTCTCTAAGATTCTTGAAAAATGTATAAATAATCAAATACTGTCCTATCTCATTCACGAAAATCTCCTCACCCTCTCGCAACATGGTTTCCGCCCTAAACACAGTACCTCGACTGCCTTACTGTCCTTTACTCAAAAGGTTACAAAAGCTAGGGACAGCAACCTCATCTTCTGTCTATTCCTTGATCCCTCTAAAACCTTCAACACTGTCTCTCATCCCATCCTTCTTAACAAAATCTCAGACCTAAACCTATCTCCTTCTACTCTTGGCTGGTTCCAGTCCTACCTTACTAGCAGAAAGCAAGCTGTTAGATGGCAGCAGGCTTTCTCACCCTTCCTTGCTGTTCAAACAGGAGCACCCCTAAGGCTCCATACTTGGACCACTCCTTTTCAACATTTTTACCAACAACGTACATTCATCCTGCAGTCTCTCATCTGTAATGCAATATGCAGATGACTCTTCTGTCTTATCTATATCCAATACTATCTCTGAACTACACACACTAACACAGAATTCCTTTATTTCCTTTGAAAAATGGCTCAGAAATAATCAACTAATCCTTAACCCGAAGAAAACTCAACTCCTTTTCTTCCTACCTCAGACACTCTCTCACCTTAAATCCAACTTTTCTCTTTCCTCCCTAGATGGCACCAATATCTCCCCTGCCCCACACACCAAACTCCTTGGGGTAAATAATTGATGACCGACTAAAATTTGACTTGCACATATAACAGGCCATCAAAAAACCCACCAAAACCTTGGACTACTTTATAGGAACAAAAAATTCCTCACTACTGCCACTAAATGCACTCTTGGGCAGGCATTTCTCTTACCTAGTCTTCTATAGGCTTCCCCCATCCTTATCAATATCCAAACTACCTCAATGCAAAAACTGGAATAAACAAACCTACAACAAAATTGCCAGATTTTTTCTAAACTAACCACTCTTGTCGCATCACTGCCTCTCATTAAACAAACTTCAGTGGTTGGAATTTCACACCTTCTCCTACAAACACAACTCCACACTACCTTTTCCATACTCAACAACCCCAACTCCACACTACCTTTTCCATACTCAACAACCCCTCTGCCTGCCCTGCTCTTGCCTCCCATGTTACTCTCTACTTTTTCCCCCGGCCTCTCCAGAGTGCTGATCAGCATCTTCTCAGTTTTTAAACCCAAAAGGAATATTAGCAAACTACTTTACAAACACCCTGTCTCACTAAATTGGAACAAACTCCCTCTCCATATTAGATCCAACCTTTCTTTTCCCTGTTTTAAAAAGAAGCTTAAATCCCACCTACTAAACTTGAAATTATACCGTTGCCTTGACCACACATAGTCTGTCCTCCTGTATAACCTGTTGCATCTCCTAACTTTCTTTTCTCTGTTGTAACTTCTGCTTAAACTAACCTCCTAAATCCTCAGCTTTACTACTACAGGTTCATAGGTAGGTACTAGGCTATCTGCCCGAGGGCATTTATAAGCCTAGCCAGAGTGCGTCAGCTTTCGCCGCCCCATTGATTAACTGAGCCTCTGTCAAGAAGAGCCAATATAGGTTCATAGATAGGTACTAGGCTATTAGCCCCCTCCTTTGTCTCCCCCTCCCATTCTCCACACTATTTGCCCCCACTTCCTATCAACGTCTGTACATTTTCCTTCTTTTGAACAACGATATATGTAGTAAATTTAGACCACTGCTATCAGTATAACCCTTAATGTTCATATTTTTCCTTTGTTTTTCTCTTTATAATTAATTTTGTATTTGCATTGTTATTTTTATAGTTTCATAGTTTAGTACTAGGCTATCTGCCCTGGGGCATTTGCAAGCCTAGCCCTAGAGAAGTGGCTTTTGCCACCCCATGTAGTGGTACTAAGGTGTATAGAATAAATTTAGAATACTGTGCCTTTGTCTAGTAGTGACACATTGAAGACCCCCTTACTTATTAAAATTAGTTTACTGTGCCTCTGTTAAGTAATAGTTTTTGTCCTGTATGTTTATCTTTGCTTATGTTTGCTGGGGCTCTTTCCCTTTAGGTCTGCACTGAAAATGGGTTGCTTACTATCAATGCAATGCAAATAGTTAATAACCTTTTCTTTTTTTCAGTTATTTTGTATTGTGATTGTTATTTAATGTTTGTATATTGTCACTTTATCTTTACTTATGTTTGCTGTGGCTTTTCCCCTCGGGTCTCCACTGAAAATGGGTTTGTGTGCAAACTCAGTTGGACTTACCCGGTTAAATGTGAAATAAATAAATAGATAAATTCAGAGTGCTGCCTTTCAGTCTTACCACAGGCCCCCAGGTTTTCAGCAGGATAATGACAACTGTGATAACCTATCTAAGGATACAGGGAATCCAAGTATTTTCATATCTAGACACTTGGTTTCTTACTTCTACCTCCAGGAAGCCACTGCTAACACATCAGTCATTCCTTTTACAACTAACAACTTGGGCATTTTGATAAACACCAACAAATGTAAACTATCTCCTACTCAATCCATAGAATTTATAGGTTGTCACACAGACACTGTACATCAGATAGCAAAACTTCCATCAGCACGAGTCATATCAGTCAGATCTATAGCTTTGCAGGTGATAAATCATTCCAGACCCCAACTGGTATTTTGCCCCCTAAGTCTAATGACTGCCACAGTGATTGTTCCTGTAGCCACATATCACGTGATAGTTCTATAGTGAACTCTAGCTGTACAGTGCTCACACAAACTTTATCCCCTGCACTACGGACTACTAATTACATACATCTGCAGGGACCATGTTCTGTGGTGGATTTCATCAGATTCAGTAACTCAGGGCAGACTTTTCTGTCCTCCAATACCTGGAGCCACAGTGCCATGGACACTTCCCATTTTGGGTGAGGGGGGGGGGCATTTCAAAGGGAGAACAGTTGAAGGAACATGGCCAACAGCAGAGGCCAAGCATCACATCATTGTCTTGGAGTTGAGTGGTCCTCTTTTTTTGTTGCAGGCATTTCAGGACCATCTACCCAAGGATGTGATTGTCATACACTCAAACAATATGAAAAACAATAAAACTATCTCAATAAAAAAACAAGTAATCAAATAAGAGGAAGGCAATACACTATGACTGTGAAACTTAGCGCTTTTGTTCTCACTATTTTTAATCAACAGAACTTCATCAGAAATAAAACGTAACTTCCCAAGTTAAATTTAAAAAGATTGCTCACAGTTACATGATTTTAAACCAATGCAAAAGCATGATTAACAAACATTAATACTAAAAATGAATAGCTAATCCGATCACAGAAATACTAAACATTTATATAAAACCTTTCTAAGAACATATATGTTATTAAAACAAAAATTTAATGTAAACAAAAAATAATACAAATTCTCATGAAATTCAAATGAAATTCAATGGAGACCTGCAGCCTCTGTCCGAAAAGAAAGCATTTTAAATGTATATGTTCATTTAGTCCTGGTTTAGTGTCAGATTGCAAACATAGTTGCCACTCTGCTTCACGGCATTCGAACAAAACAAAAAAAAAACCCAAACTTTTTAAAATCTTTACAAGTAATGGAATGCTTAACCAAAGCATTATTCAGATCTTTTATAGGATGGCCAGTGTGTGCTCATATACTCTCTTGTTTAAGTTTTGTAAAGTTCAACTGTTTTATATCCTTCTCCAAGAAAAAGCTGGGACAAGCACGTCTATATTATCCGATCGAACGTTTAGGTTAGCGAATACCTAAACGTCGATCTGGTAATATCGAAAAATTAAAACAGCGAATGGCCGATTTAACGTAAGGAATGAATTCCCTTGGCCGCAAAAAAAAAATTGAAACCAAAATGAACTGGGGGGCTTTGCCCCCTCCCCAACTAAATATACCAACGCCGAGATCGCTCTACGGTGGGGAAAGGGGCAAAATCCGCATAACGGCCAAGGGAATTCTTTCCCTGCGTTAAATCGGCTGTTAATGTTTTTTTGCTTTCGCTATTACCAGATCGACGTTTAGGTATTTGCTAACCTAAACACTCGATCGGGTAATAGGAACCCACGACAATCAGTGTCTAAGGTGACTCTTTCAAGATGGTCAGCAGGATTGCATTTCATTTGTGATTCATGAGGTATGTCTTTATGTTAGAAAAATATATATTTGGACATATATAAAGTGCTAGTTAAAAAGCAAATAGTGTATAATGCATTTTATTCTATTATTAATATGGCAATAAGAATGATTTTACATGTAATTGCTTGAAGCTTTGGAACTGCAGTGTATTTGAAGTCTGACCCTGGCAGTAGCCAGCTCAGCAAGCTTATGTTTTCACTAATGATTATCTGCTGGGTCAGGAAATTAAATGTATAAAGCATTGAAAATCTTCTTCTCCTTCCTTTGGGACAATTGGCCTTGTAAATGTTATCAAGATAAGACGCAGCTGTTGGGAGAATGTTGCAAGAAGAACAAAGAAGTGTATTACAAGACTGAACCAGCTATTGTATTCGAGCAGGCCTGAAACCTTGAAGGAGTAACATTTACTGAAAGACATTATAACTGACTAGGTGCTTTGCAAGGCTATATTATTCCCAAGGGAAAACTTTTTTAAATATGTAACATCAGCAATCTTTATGAATAGGATGTTGTGAACCATAGTGATGTAGGTGCCCTGTGACTAACCACGTCAGAAAAGTGGGCACAAACTAGAAAGTAGAAACTATAAGAATTGTATACTTCTTGTATCATGTCAGACAAAATTCTGTACTTGTACGTTTTTTGCCTCCTGGTGTACACTAGTAAACTTTTGCATCTGAGCCTCCTGTGTTGTAATCTTCATTTTTATTTAACAGTTTGGTCCTTCTTGAACCGGAAACCCTTGGACAGCTACAGATCAGAGTGTACCGGTGGTCGAACACTGCACAGGAAAAGCTACCGAAACGGTTCTTCTTGAAATATAAAAGACCTCCGACTGAATTGTCATTTTGAGAGGCTGGCCACTTTCTGATCTGTGGCCGAAGAGGGGTCTCGAACTGGTCGACTCAGGAGGCTCAGGTAGGAAGATATTTGCCTTTTTTCTGCTTTAGATCAGGGACTAGGTTGCAGTAAATATTATTGTCAGAAGATTTGTTATACAGATCAGGGACAAAAGGTAATTACTGTATATTTTGTCAGAGATCAGGGAAACAGAATAAGGTAGGCAGTCATTCTAGATAAACTGTGTAAGGAACTGAAATACCACGTGGTGAAAAGGGTTACGTAACATTTTCTTTTAATATGGGAAATCAGTGCACTAAAACATCGCGAGATCCCGCCCTAACTGAAGATGCAAAATATATGCAATTACAACGGGCTGATAATGTTAGGTATTATACAAAATGGGTTAATAAATACGGATTCGATGGTAAATTGGATAAAATTTCATTAGTTAAACTCTTAAAACAACTTAAATCTGACGCAGAAGGTCAGGCAAAAAAACAACGATTAGGCATTCCACAGGCACACAGGTGGATTGAGGAAGTAAACCAAAGGGAACAGAAAACTAAAAATGCTAAGACGTTATTTTTAGATAAAGAGGATAATAATATAGTAATAGCGACGGCTCCTCCTCCCCCACCCCCTCCAATGCCTTTTTCAGGATATGAAGCAGGTGGACAAGCTGGTCCACCTCCACGTTATCCTGATGTCATAATGACACTAAAACCATTTGTTAGAGATCCTATTGAAACTAGGTCCCGGACACGTAAAACACTTGGGGACACAGACTTGTATCAAATAGGGAAAAACACACTAGAGGAAAATGAGGAAGAAATTTGTCCACTTATCGAGGTACCAAATCCTCAAGCAGGACAGGAAGGGCAGGACCCAACTCTTCTAGTGTACAGACCATGGACACCGGAAGATATTCGGAAAGCTACAGAGGGAATCCCCCATCCAAAAGTCAATTACACAAAGTTTTTACAAGGTATGAGACTAAGTTACCACTTGAATGGGGAAGAAGTAGAAAAGGTAGTTAGACAAATTGTGGGTCCAGACTGGCACATGATTTGTGGCACCTGGAATCCTCGTAATGCAGAGCTTAAACCACTCCCACATAGTGACGCAGAACTAGACAACAGAGTAAAAGGTCTTACAGACCGAATTTCCGAAAAATGGAAACGTAGAGCAGATTGGACTTGCATTAACCAATGCATACAACAAGAGAATGAAACTGTAGATGGGTATTATGGTAGATTATTGGAATGTTTCAATAACCATAGTGGTATGGCTATTCCTGAAAATCAGACACATGATACCTCGTATGAACAGCAACTGAAAAATGCGTTTTTGAAAGGTTGCATTGCACCTATCAGTAGCTTCATTACGAAGCATATGATAGATCATCGAACAAGTAGGCTACAAGCCTTACTTGAATATGCTAGACATGCCAAAAGACACTTTAATAGTAAAAAGAAAAAGAAGACACAAGTCTTCACTGCTGAAGACGGAGCTGAGGTTTTTGTAGTACAGTCCGGTAAAAAGGGTAAGAAAAATGTCCAGGGAAACAGACAATCTGACAAATGGTCAGAAGATTTTGAAGAGAGAAAAAAGAAAGGTGAGTGCTTTAAGTGCGGAAAGAAAGGACATTTAGCGAGGGATTGCAGGCAGAATAAAAAGGTAACTACAGAAAGCAAGGATGATGAGGACTGACTATATGATAGTGATGAAAGTCAGAAATCATCAGGAAAGGCTAACAAACAAAGAACAAATGTAAACGTAGTAGAAGGAATAGAGGAAGTGCAAGTAGATATAGAGGATGAAGAAAGTGAAACTCTAGATTTGGCATTACTGAGCTTGGAGCTCTATCTGGCAGACACAAAACCGGAAGTCACACTTCTGGTGGAGGGGAGGGAAGTAAAATTCCTGTGTGACTCAGGAGCATCATGGACTTTGATACACCCCTCCAAGTTACCAGAATATTCCGAATCACCTGATTATATATTAGTAAAAGCAGCAAACGGACAGCTATATAGGGAGCCACTCTCCCATGATATAGCAATAACTGACCCTGTTTCAGGTATGACTCAGAAAAGTAAAATCGTAGTTTCTGCAAAATGTCCAGGAAACCTACTGGGAAGAGATCTTATGCAGATATTTGGCATAGCGGTAGTTCCCACTATGCAGGGTATGGAGGCACAAAGACAAATGGATACTTTCGTGGTGCGACCGGAGGGTGAGACTTTTTACTGGTACAGCCAGGACCTAGTTACGACTGGTCCAGGGGCAGTAACCGAGGAACTGATGAACGTAGCCATCAGTAAGTCCCCCTCCCTTGACACTGACCGACAGCATTTGTTACACTGTACTCTACACTACTGTAGCATGCCAGGACCTGATAAAGAATATGAGCAAGAATTATTAAAAAATCCTGCTAACAGATTAGTATTACGAACCTTGTATTGGGATACTGAGGGAAACAGTGTGGTAAGCTGTTCATTACCTCAGGAATTCATGACACTGTACAAATCTAATCAACTACCGCATGTCAGCTTAACAAAAAATAAGAATATGAAATGGGCAGACTTAGGAGAAAAAGTAATAAGATGGCAAAAACAAACAGATTTAGAATTATCAGAGCAGGGAATACAAAAACAGAAATTGAATTGGCTAACACAGACACATCCAGCTGTACACTTACAAACTAGTGAAGACAGCTGATTAGCGTTCTTATTAGAAGAAGAAGAAAAAGCCTTGTGTGATATACCAGAGATTCTTTGGTCAGCAGGCAAATCAGATGTAGGACTTATTCGAACAGCAGGACCAGTTACTATTACACCAAAATCAGCATTTAGACCACAAAAAAGACAATACCCCTTGAGGAAAGATGCAGAACAAGGAATCAAGCCTATAATAGCAGCATTACTCAAGGAAGGAGTACTGGTAGAATCTCTTGATTCACCATGTAATACCCCTCTATTTCCTGTTAAAAAAGCAAACGGGGAATGGCGGATGGTACAGGATTTACAAGCTGTAAACAATGCAATAATATCTAGAGCACCTACGGTGCCAGACCCACACACCTTGTTGAATGATTTAAAGCCGCAACAAAAATATTTCACTGTAGTAGACATAAGCAATGCTTTCTTTTCAATACCTATACATCCTGATAGCCAGTATTGGTTTGCATTCACATTTCAGGGTAAAATGTATACCTATACTCAGCTACCACAGGGATATTGTGAAAGCCCAACAATATTTGCACAAGAAATGGCTAGCAATCTGGCAGGGTTTACCCCACCAGGAGGTTGTCAGATTCTGCTTTATGTAGATGACATCTTGCTAGCAGCCCCCACCCAGCATCAATGCAGGGAGGATACTATAGCATTATTGAAATTTTTAGCAGCACAGGGACATAAAGTAAACAAAAGTAAGTTACAACTTTGGAAAAAACAGGTTAGATACCTAGGATATGTAATATCCAATGAAGGTAGAATATTAGATGAAGACAGAAAAACAGCAATTTTACAAGCACCTAAACCAGCAACCAAGAAGGAAATGATGTCCTTCTTGGGAACAACTTATTTTTGTCGAAGCTGGATATCAAACTATGCTTTAGAATCTGCTCCACTGGCTGATTTAATATATAAAACACCAATGGCAGCACAAGATTTATTACAATGGACACCCGAGGCAGAAACAGCTTTCTGCAGACTAAAACAATTGATAGATTCTTCATTAGTTTTAGGACTTCCGAATTACCACAAATGATTCTTTCAGACCATAGATTTTAAACAGGGATATATGACGTCAGTTCTGACGCAACAGCATGGGGATAAGCAACGCCCCATAGCTTACTATTCATCACAGTTAGACCCAGTGGCACGGTCGTTGCCTCACTGTGTGCAAGCAGTGGTCGCAGCTGCAATGGCAGTACAGGCTTCGGCCTCAGTGGTGTTATTCCACCCTCTCACATTGAGAGTGCCTCATGCAGTCGCGATAATTTTACTGCAAGAAAAAATAGCATATCTTTCTCCTGCTAGACATCTTTCATGTATGACCATACTGCTGAGCCAACCTCATATGGTAATTGAACGTTGTACAACATTAAACCCGTCAACATTACTTCCAACCCCTGTGGATGGCATGCCGCACAGCTGCCTGCAGGAAATTGAGCAAACAACTTTGCCCAGACAAGATCTCACTGATATGCCCTTGGATGATGCCGAGGTGACATTTTACGTGGATGGCTCGTGCAGAAGGGGTCCTACAGGAAAAAATCTAGTGGGGTATGCAGTAGTTACAGATACAGAGATCTTAGAAGCCCAACCTTTACAGCATAACCTATCTGCTCAAGCAGCAGAATTGATAGCTTTAACACGGGCTTGCACTCTAGCGAAAGATAAATGTGTAAACATATATACTGACAGTCAGTATGCTTTCTCTACAGTGCATGTTTTTGCGCAACAATGGAAAAATAGGGGAATGATAACATCTAATGGTAAACTGATTAATCATGCGCAACTTATTTTGAACCTATTAGATTCTATTCAGTTACCTACTAAAGTAGCTATTTGTAAATGTTTAGCTCATACAAAACAACAGGATAGAACTTCAAAAGGAAATGCAAAAGCTGATGCAGCTGCAAAGCAAGCAGCCTCAGACTCAGAAACTTTACTTTTAACCGAGGAATTACATCCCTCTGAGATTTTAGGTCTAGAAATGTTAAAAACAATGCAGACATTAACTACAAAAGCAGAGAAACAAAAATGGGAGAAACGAGGTGCAATCCTTGAAAATGGTCTGTATGTCTCCAAAGAGAAAAAAACAATATTACCGTCTAATTTATTTAGATATGCAGCTTTGTTGAGCCATGGGCAGTGCCATGTCTCAACATGGGGGGATGGTACAGTTAGTAAATCGAATATTCCAAACATACGGATTCATAAATTATACAAAAAAAATTTGTGCAGCATGCCATACTTGTAACAAACATCATGCACAAGGGGCATTCAAACCCAAGCAAGGGAGTTTTCCTACACCACCATATCCGTTCCACACTATTTGTATGGATTTCATAGAGTTGAATAAATGTGAAGGGAAAAAATACTGTTTAGTAATTATAGATATGTTTTCTAAATGGGTAAAAGCTTTTCCAACTAAAAATCTGGATGCAGCAACAGTGGCAAAAGCCCTAGTAAAAGAAATAATTCCTAGATTTGGCATACCGGAAAGGATTTATAGTGACAATGGGACACATTTTGTTAATCAGACGATCCACCAGCTTGGGAGATTCTTTGGAATCTCCTTAAAGAATCATTGTGCTTACCACCCGCAGTCTGCAGGACTGGTGAAAAGGTACAATGGAATTCTAAAAAACAAATTGAGGAAGCTAGTGAGCGAGACACAGAAAAACTGGATTTGCTGTCTGCCTTTGGCACTGCTGAACATGAGAACAGTTCCAAATGTAAAGGGTTTGAATCCCTTTGAAATGATATTTGGAAGGGCATATTATGTGCCGCAGTGGAAAGCTCTCATGCCTGCAGAACTAGAGGCTGACAGCTCATTGGCTAGCTACATGAAAAAACTGTTAACAAATAAAACTGTTTTGCAGTTGAACTCTTTTTCAGATAAAAGACAGACCAGACCGTTGGAAGCAGTGCTGACTCTGGGGACCTGGGTGTGGTTGAAGGTTACGAAGAGGAAGAATTGGGCGAGTCCAAAGTGGGAAGGACCGTACTAGGTACTGTTGGCAACGCCTACTGCAGTCAAAGTTGCTGAGAGGACGTCCTGGGTCCATCTGACGCACTGTAAACCGGTAAAGAATTTTCAACTTGATAAACATTTTGTGACTAATACACAACAAAGGCAGGATTGCCAAGAGCAAAATGAGTAAAAATACAGATCAACCCCAAAGATGTTTAATCATCTTGTTGACTATGCATTTATTGACTATGATTGTGATGACCTTCCTTTTGTTGTGGTTTTTCCTACATGTAACCACACAAGTGAAAGTGGAGAGACGTGATGAACTGTCTATAGACTGGCATCCAAACTTTAACACATACCTAGCTATTAAGTGTGTATATGTAGAGACTATGAACATTTCAAATTGCTGGGTTTGTACTGCTATACCAACAGCATATGGAGGACTGCTAATGTCCGCTGTCCCCTTGGGGATAAATGAGACTTGGGAGAATTTACTTTTTGATACAGGATCTGTAAGATCACAAGACAAAATTGCATTGTATTTGCCCATCACACAGAAGGGAATTGTATGTTTCTATAAGCATGATACACTTCAAGTGGGTTGGAGTAACTGTAATATAACCATATCTTATAAATGTTACATTAAAGTTAAAGATAGAGGCACTGTTTGTAATACGAATTATGATTCATATTTGAGTTTAATGAAAACAACATTAAGTGAAGTGCAGAGAAATCCTGTTTTACATAAACAACTGTCTGTTATAGACAAGAAAATGTCTCATTCAGAATTAACCCGCATCAGTACTAAAATAGAAAACTGTTAATTTGTTTTTGGGAAAAAGGCATACAAATGGCTACCTGAGAATTGGTCCGGCAGTTGTTTTTTGGGTTATCTGGTTCCGGCCATAAGACATACTGCAGAATTACCTCTGGGTAAGATACGAAATGTGAGAGATGTAGCCCGGAAACCTGAAGGTCCAATCGGAAAACCTGTAAATCCAGTGGGACAAATCGAAGCTGGTTGGAAAGACCATCATTCCGTAAAGAATAGTGAAAAATTGACTCATATGGACTTGAGTGACAGTGTAATATCCTGGGCTGGAATACTTCCAGCATATGGAGCAGTCAAATCGATCTGGGAGTTGAGAAAACTGTCGAAACTTCTCGAAGTAATGAGTAATGCAACTTTTTCTGCTCTCGAACTAGTGACTGATGAATTGAATGCAATGAGAACTGTTGTGCTACAAAATCGAATGGCTCTTGACTTCACCCTAGCGGCGAGAGGTGGTACCTGCGCGCTTATCAAAGAAGAATGCTGTGTGTTTATATCAGACAATCGACATGAAATTAATGACCACCTAGAGGTAATACAGCAGGTATCAGCCATGACTGAACCAGGCCCAAACCCACTGACGAACTTTTTCCAGAATCTGTTTGGTGGGTGGGGCTCTATCCTAATGAACATCTTGATTGCTATTTATGTAGGTCTGCTCCTGTTAGGAGCATGTGTCTGTTGTGGGATTCCCTGTATGAAAAGATTAATTGAAGATTTTATTGATATATCTGTAACTGAAACTTTGTACCAAGACATTGAGTTAGAAAAATTAATTTCAGATGAAATTCTTTCCGAAGTATAAACTAAATGACTTACCTGGTTGAAAATCCTTAAATGAGAAGGCTAGGAGATGAAATGACATTGTTTATATTTCAGAATAGAATAAAAGTATTAAAAGGGAGGAAAATGTTAAAAAAATATGTATTTGGACATATATAAAGTGCTAGTTAAAAAGCAAATAGTGTATAATGCATTTAATTCTATTATTAATATGGCAATAAGAATGATTTTACATGTAATTGCTTGAAGCTTTGGAACTGCAGTGTATTTGAACTCTGACCCTGGCAGTAGCCAGCTCAGCAAGCTTATGTTTTCACTAATGATTATCTGCTGGGTCAGGAAATTAAATGTATAAAGCATTGAAAATCTTCTTCTCCTTCCTTTGGGAGAATTGGCCTTGTAAATGTTATCAAGATAAGATGCAGCTGTTGGGAGAATGTTGTAAGAATAACAAAGAAGTGTATTACAAGACTGAACCAGCTATTGTATTCGATCAGGCCTGAAACCTTGAAGGAGTAACATTTACTGAAAGACATTATAACTGACTAGGTGCTTTGCAAGGCTATATTATTCCCAAGGGAAAACGTTTTTAAAATATGTAACATCAGCAATCTTTATGAATAGGATGTTGTGAACCATAATGATGTAGGTGCCCTGTGACTAACCACGTCAGAAAGGTGGGCACAAACTAGAAAGTAGAAACTATAAGAATTGTATACTTCCTGTATCATGTCAGACAAAAGTCTGTACTTGTACGTTTTTTGCCTCCTGGTGTACACTAGTAAACTTTTGCATCTGAGCCTCCTGTGTTGTAATCTTTATTTTTATTTAACACTTTACAAACAAAACCTAAGGCACAAGCCACTAGAACAATAGCAACCTCAGCAGCATTTGCAAAATGATTGCCTATCAGTGACATATGCACCTCAGCAACTTGGTCCTTAATTCGTACCTTTGTATCTCACTACAGATTAGATGTGCAGTCCAGGATTCGCACATCTTTTGGATGTGCTATATTCAGGAATGTCCTTCCTTGAGGCCACCCAGGTCCCTGTTGGGTAGCTTGGGAATCTGTCTCACATGTTGAATCAGATGAAAAAAGCATTGGATATGAAGGTTATTTACTTACCATGACAATAGATCCATGCTGTCTTCTTTTCATCTGGTTCAACACCCATCCCTCCTTCCCCCTACCAAATTATCCTTGTACTTTTGGATCAGCCTGATCTCCTTTGGACCCTGTCTGACCCTTTACATCTCCTACACTATGTAGTGCTTATTATGCTTTCTTTCTTTATCTACAGTGGATATAAAAAGTTTACACACCCCTGTTAAAATGCCACATTTTTGTGATATAAAAAAATGAGACCACAATAAATCATTTCAAAACTTTTCCCACCTTTAATGTGACCTATAGCCTGTACAATTCGAATGAAAACAAATCTGTTAGGGGAAAAATATAAAAAATAAATTACATACAATACACTGGTTGCATAAGTGTGTACACCCTGAAACTAATACTTGGTTGTGTGTGCAAACCCTTAAACTAATACTTTGTTGAAGCACCTTTTGATTTAATTACAGCATTTTGTCTTCTTGGGTAGGAGTCTATCAGCATGGCACATCTTGACTTAGGTTCATAGGTAGGTAGGTACTAGGCTATTGGCCCTAGGGCCTATATAAGCCTAGCCAAAAATGTACCCTGGCTTTCGCCATCCAAGAAAATTATTTTCCTGTGCCCCTGTCGAACAGAGCCACAGAAGTGATCCCTGGGGTGAATTTCCTATTTCCCATCCAATCATCAAGATTTTTCTTGAAGAGTGCTAATGGGGAGCTCTGTTTGACATAGATAGGTAGTCTGTTCCAGAGTATGGGAAGTCTCTGGGACAGGGATCTATCCCTCCAGCATGTTCTCTTTATTGTGGTGACAAGGTTTAGGTCCCTAGAGCATGTAGCTCGGAGGGATTGGGATTTCTTTAAGTGGAGCATGTCCAACAACTCTGGGTTTGACATAGCTTTGTATGTTAGGCAGAGATCACCTCTGAGTAGACGATATGCGATGGAGTAAAGCTGGAGTTTTTTGAGACAGTCTTCGCAGGGCATCTGTTTGAGGCCAGTAATCCTCTTTGTGAGGTATCTCTGTGGCCTTTCCAGTTGTTGTAGATGTCTTGTGAGGTACATACCAAAAAGGACGTTGTACTCTATAATGGGTCTAATGAGTGATGAGTAGAGGGGAAAAATGACCTCTTTTTCTGGATGAGAAACCTTTTGTGATGAGGTGAGCCACGTAGAAGGATTACTTGACCACTGTGGTGATGCGATTATCAAAAGAGAGACTACTGTCCACCTGTGTCCCAAGGTCTCATCACATTTTTGTCATTAAGTAGACTACCAGCTATGTGGTAGTTCTTGGGTACAGAGTTTTTACCAAAGGGGATGACAATACACTTTTTGGCATTGAGCTTCAGGCCATGGCTTTGACACCAGGCATCTGTCTCAGTGCGGCCCTTTTGTAGTATGTCCACATCGTTAGGAGTTTCGATTATGGTTCCTAGTTTGCAGTCATCTGCAAACTTTGTTAGCCAAAGACCTTCTGTGTTAGACTGTACTTCAGAGAAGTAGATACCAAACAGGAGAGGACCCAGGACTGAACCCTGTGGTACTCCACTTGTCACTGGTCTGAAGTCGGATTTGGAGTCTGCTACTTTCACAGTGTGGGTTCTGTCTGTGAGCCAGTTGGCAAACCATCTTGTGACATAGGGATTTATACCTAGTTTAGTGAGCTTATCTATAATTCCAGAGTGGGAGATGGTGTCGAAAGTTTTAGCAGGATGTGAACCACCTTACCCTCATCTATGGCTTTGGTGACTGCTTCAAAGAAGTCAATCAGGTTTAGGAGACATGATCTGCCTTTTACAAATCCGAACTGGGTAGGGTCCAGAGTTTGGAGATTACCAATGTCTTTGTTTATGAGTTCCATGATGAGACATTCCATGGCCTTGCAGACCAGGCTCATCAGGCTAATGGGGCGGTAGTTCCCAGGGTCCGTCGTGGCTCCCCCTTTGTGGAGTGGGATAACCGTTGTAGTGCGCCATTCAGTTGGCACAATGCCTAAGGTGAGGCTATGATTGAACATGATACTTAGGTAGGGTGCCAGTTCATTCTGTAGTTCATGTAGAATGCAGCGTGGGATATCGTCAGGTCCCATGGATGCTGTGTTCTTGGCTTTGGCGAGTGTGTTTTTTACCTGTGCAGCTGTGATTACAGGAACTTTGCATTCTTCCGGTATAGAGATGGGCCCTCTAGGGGGTGAGGGGGGGGGGGTAAAGTTAGCACTAAACCTATCTGCCAGGATGTTGGCAATATCATTTGGTTCTGTATATTTAGTGCCATTGTGCTGTAACTCAGAGCAGATCTGAGTATTGCCATTGAGATTCTTGACATAGCTATAGAATGCTTTGTGGTTGTCTTTAGAGTCAGTGGCAATTTTGTTTTCGTAACTAGCTTTGGAGGATTTTATGAGGGATCTCAGTTTCTTACTGAGGTTGACCAGGGAGTTCCTCCAGTCATGGGATTTTATTCTTTTTTGCAACAGTTTCCTTCTGTTGTAGAGTTTCTTTATGGCAGAGGACCACCAGATTGGCTTCCTTTTTTTGGAGGATAGCATCTTGGTTCTGTTAGGGATAGCATGATCCATGCACTCGTGTAAGTGCTTATAAAGTGCATTTGTGTAGGATTCAGCAGTTGTACCTCTATTGTCCATCTGCATGGGTGTCATGAAGTTGTTGGTCTTTTTTTACGTAATGTACTCAGTGACTTACATTTTCAGCACAATTCTGTACAACCAATGCCCAATAATATGACTGAAAGTGACATATCTAGCTTAGATGAACTAGTTAGAAATAAGGAGTTGGTAATTCTTCATGCTGATAAAGGTGGGGCAGTGGTGGTTATGGATTGGAGTTATTATGATATTGAGGCACACCGACAATTGGGTGATGCCTGTTATTATAATAAAATGCCTCTTGATCCCACACCAGTATTTACTGAACAAATCAATGATTTTTTACATTCTGCAGTTGATAATGGGATCATTACAGATAAAACACTAAGACACCTAACCATCACTGACCCTGCCAGATAATTTATTTACTTTCTGCCTAAGATACATAAAGATCCTTTACATCCACCAGGCAGGCCAATAGTGTCGGGCATAGGATCACTTACGGAGCCGCTCTCAGAATTTTTGACCAGGTATTTAAAACCACTTCTACCTTGGGTTAGATCTAGAATACAGGACACGACACAATTTTTGAGCATAGCTAATGATATGCAATTAGAACAGGATTGGTGGCTATGCACATTGGATGTTAGCTCATTATATACTAACATCCCTCATTGGGCTGGTCTTGATGCCATTGAGTATTGGCTTTATAAATCTAACCTGTATCAACCTGGCTTTAACACCTTTCTCATAAATCTAACTGAGCATGTATTAACTAAAAACGTCTTCTTCTATGATCAGGAATGTTATTTACAGATTAAGGGTACAGCAATGGGGGCTTCTTTTGCCCCCTTGTATGCTGATCTCTTTATGGCTTATATAGAGGAAATCATGATTTATGATGATACTCACAACTTGTTTCTGCCTGACATTGACATTTGGCGGAGATATTTGGATGACTGCTGGATGGTATGGAGATCAGATATTGGATATCTCCAGGAATTTTTGGAGTATCTAAATGACAACAAATGGGGAATTCAGTTTACTATTACCTATGACCAAAAATCCATCACGTTTCTGGATGTTTTGGTCACAAAAAATGAGGATGATACCCTTAAAACTGAAGTTTATCGCAAATTCCCACAATATAATACTCTACTCCATGCCTCCAGCTATCATCCAAAACATATAGCCAAAAACATTCCAAAATTACAATTTCTTAGAATTAGACGTAACTGCTCAGACGATGTTACTTTTAAACATCATGCTCATGACTTACATAATAGATTTATGAACAGAGGATATAGCTCAGGATATGTAACTATGGCACAGAATCATACCTTGGGTCTGGACAGAGACAATCTATTGATATACAAAAATAAAAATAAAT